>NC_045747.1:32982531-32982719 GCF_008692095.1 Etheostoma spectabile | reverse complement strand
TTGTTTATATCGATATGGTTTAATTTTGCGTTACGTGACCCATTTCTTCTGTAAAGCCGTGCCTGTGTTTGGATCTCACTTCTTACTCTCCGCGCAGCCCCGCCCCCATTCACTCACACACGACTCCCCAGGAACATGGAGAGACACAACGGCGACAGCGCTGCTCCACACTTCTGACATTTGTCCAC
>NC_045747.1:32981405-32982521 GCF_008692095.1 Etheostoma spectabile | reverse complement strand
GTTATTAACACAGCTGTATATTGTTAAGCATGAGAGGAAAACCTGTGTTTTTACCAGTGTTTCCGGTGGTAACTCTGCTATTGTGGCAGCCAGGGCGAAAAATACAGAAGAAGTTATCGAATGCAACTAACGTCAGTTCGTAGAATATTAGCGTGTGAGACGGAGCCTGCTGAGTCAGCCATCACTCTGTGAGTATCAGTTATTGTTGAAAACAAGTGAAGGAGCTTTCTCAGAGATGCTTTTTAAAAAAAAAAAAATATTTTTATTTTTTTATATAAATCCTAGGCTATTTATTTCAGATAATTTTCATTTACTACTACTAGAGTTGCAGCTGTATGTTTGTACAACATACAACTTCAACATAAGATCGATGTAGCACGATATGGATTTGAAAGCAGTTATAAATAGTCTATGTGACCATAAAATTTGTTTTGGTTAAAATCAACAAATAATCGTGAAAATTAATCGTGATCTTAATATTGATCAAAATAATTGTGATTATCATTTGGGCCATTATCGTGCAGCCCTACCACTGGCTCCTATAGCTGGTTATCAACCTTTGAGCATTAAGGAGAAGTGTTTACATTTGAAACTCTGGTTCATTTTCTCTAGTGTTAACTTTTTAGCTTGAAGTACGACCTGTGTCTCCGGACATTTTTAACCAATTGTTGTGCCTGAATGTAATGTTAGCATACCTAATAAGATGGAGATCTGTCCGTGTAAGATTAGCCAGCTAGCTGTCAGTCTTTTATAATAATAAATAACACTCAAAAAGCTTAAAGACAAAACTTAAAGCTAAAGAAGTCCAATGGGAACCATCTACAATCATTAGATGTGGGAAAAGTCATTAAGTTACATTCATTCGGCTTAAGTGGTGCCCAAAAACGGCTTAGGTGCTGCGCCTAAGCCTTAACATGGCGGGGAAAACCCTGGCTTTGTTTCCAATAACCTTTTATAAGATATAATGCCTGTGATGCTCTTCCTCACAGATATACTGTCAAAACTTGTGTCTGCTGGCAAAACTCTTCCTGGATCACAAGACTCTGTATTACGATGTGGAACCTTTTCTCTTCTATGTCATGACCGAAGCTGACAACACAGGGTGCCATCTGGTTG
>NC_045747.1:32979515-32981395 GCF_008692095.1 Etheostoma spectabile | reverse complement strand
ACTTCTCCAAGGTAACCTAGGAGACAATCACAGAGTCCTCTTTCCCCTCGCTTTGTGATGGACTGATACAAAAAAGTGTTTCCCAGATAAGATAAACTAGCAAAAGTGAATATGTAAAGCCAAAAGGAATGAGATCAGAAGTAAAGATGAGATGAAAAAAGCTTTTCATTTTTGTCAAATAATATACCTTTGCATGTGTAAATATCAGCTCAAAATATCAGGAACCTCAAATTTCCAAATATTAGTGCTGATTAACGACCCTGAAAACGTTGTGTTTACGGATATATTCTTCCTCTGCAGGAGAAGAACTCATTCCTGAACTACAATGTGTCCTGCATCCTCACCATGCCACAGTACATGAGGCAGGGCTACGGCAAGATGCTCATAGACTTCAGTGAGTGCAGACACCCAGTGTGTGTATTCCTCTTTGTGTGTCCTTCTATGTGTTTGTCTCGTAAACTTCACACTGGCCAAGGGATTCTGCAAAGTGCAATAACACCAGATTTAGGAGGCTGTCCAGAGCACTTGGCCCTCTGAGGAAACCCTCGCAAACTCTTGGTTTTGGGTATTACAGTCGTTAATTTTTGTCTTATGTTTTTCTGTATTTATTTTGTTTTGGGCTCTAGTAGCAGCATGCTTAGGGACCGTCTATAAACTACAACAAACATATCACAAAAATATCTGTTAATTTAATGATTAAATAAGGTAGTGTCTCCAAACTTATTTTTAAAAAGTAAGTGCTGTACAGATTATGAATCAGTGTCCTCAGTTTATAAAACAAGGCACAGATTTATGAATCTGTGCAAACAATTTATTAAATCGAGGGAATGGATTTGTATTCTGTGCGCACAGTTTATTTATTTAGTTTCTCAGCTGACCCTGGGGGGGCTCCGTAAGAAGATAATGTTGTAGATAGGGCTGCAAAATTTATCATTTTTTTTATAGCAATATCAACTGGCGTAATAAACACATCCCAAAAGAATGCGACATTGCAAAAATTATTGAGATGTTTTTTTTGTCTTAGTAAAAGAAAAAATCAGTAGAAAATTGCACTGTAAAATGTACGTAAATGTCGTTCTTTTTTTAGTGGTGCCTTTTATATTCAATTCAATGTTACATTTTTTGAATAAAAGAATGTTTGAAATTGTTACATTTTGTTGTTTTTTAGCAAAACAATAAAAGCAGCAGATCCACAACTGAGCACACTTTACTATCCGTTTATCGCGATATTCAACATTATCTCATATTGCATATTTTCCTCAAATTACGCAGTCAACAAAAGTCTCTATCTGGTCTGTCCTTTAAGGTTACCTGTTGTCCAAGGTTGAGGAGAAGGTGGGTTCCCCCGAGCGCCCCCTGTCTGACCTGGGCCTTATCAGCTACCGCAGTTACTGGAAAGAGGTGCTGCTGCGCTACCTGAACAACTTTCAGGGCAAGGAGATCTCCATCAAAGGTCAGAGCAGGAACACAATCTCCAAAATGCTGGCACGCAATAGAAATATGTTTTTTATTTTATTCACTTTTATACAAACCCTGGAGTGTTGGTGTGATAGTCCGGTTGGTTTGGGCTGGTTTGAAAGCTTATCCGAACTCTGGAGAGATCAAACAAAGGATTTTTGGTCCGCTTGAAAACGGGGGTATCATTTTGCTTCCAAGTGAACTAGAGTTTGGTTCACTTAAAGCAAGAACGCGAGCCAACCCAAATACAAGGAGTGAACCGAAAACAGAGCATTTTCTAGCCTTCAATTTCAACCTTGCACACAATTTATGGTCTTATATGTAATTTACAAGATGAAAACTTTCAGATCCATAAGCCGTTCTGAGCACACGTCGCTGGTCATCTGTATGACATCATCTCTCTCTCTCTCTCTCTCTCTCTC
>NC_045747.1:32969902-32979505 GCF_008692095.1 Etheostoma spectabile | reverse complement strand
CTCTCTCTCTCTCTCTCTCTCTCTCTCTCTCTCCTCTCGCTGTCTGTCAGCTGCTCATTGTTCGCCTTCTTCTAATATATTAGAAACACCAAAGCATAACCAGAAAACCCAAGACGTTATAAATTTGGTGTGACTCTATTATTTCTGAGACCAGAAGCGTCAGTGGGTTTTGGATATTCTGTCCAATAAACAAGCAACCATCACGATCGGGTGACGTGTCTTCAGTGTTTGGTGTGTTTGCTTGGGAAAGCAAACCGAAGCAAATGAAAAATGCAAGAAACCAGAGGGAGAGTTGGTTTCGGGAATGTCTATATAAATATGAAGACCGGGTATTGTATGTGACAGACTTTCTATGCAGTAGGTGACATAAGTAAGGAGGTGAACGGCCAAAAAGGGTCTTGTAAATGAAAGTGAACCATTGAAATAAACTTGGAAGAGAGGAAGGGTGGGCAGTGGTGCATCCTGCGTGCGTGCATTCATGTGTGTCCGCCTTTGTGAATGGACTAGAAAGCACAAGGCCACTCCAAGTCAGCGTTCAGGTGATAAATGAAGGTGGATGCACACAATACTTAAAGGGGCGCTATGTAGTTTTGGCCATTTTGGCAGCTCCTATGTTAACTTGTGTCTGACTTATTGCTCGGTCTAGCTGCCGTAGCCTCTTTCTCTGTTCCTCCAACAATGCTTTCCTGAGTTTCTGTTTCTTCTTTGCCGGCTTAGCCATGACGATAGTGTGAAAAACTCTATAGTCGTTCCTGAATGGGTGTATGTGTGCAGTGCCGTGAAGCAATACATTACATTGCGAGACCTGATATCACACGATACTTCCTGGCAGAGTTCAGTTAAGGTAAATTAAGTTTAAAAAAACCTGCGTAGTTCCCCTTTAAACTGCAGCAAAATTGGGTCATCCCAAACACATTCAGAGGACTGAGGGAACATCCTGCTTTGTACATCAATTTTGTTTCTATGGTTGGATCCATTCTAGAGAAAAGCACTTCTGCTGTGATGAAAACGAAAATGATTGAAATAAATTTGGAAGAGAGGAAGGGTGGGCAGTGGTACATCCAGCGTGTGTGCATTCATGTGTGTCCGCCTTTGTGAATGGACCAGAGAGCACAGAGGCCACTCCAAGTCAGCTTACAGGTGATAAATGAAGGTGGATGCACACAATACCTAAAGGGGCGCTGTGTGGATTTGGCCATTTTGGCAGCTCCTATGTTGTGTCTGACTTCTCGCTCGGTCTATCTGCCGTTTCCTCTTTCTCTGTTCTTCCAACAATGTTTTCCTGAGTTTCTGTTTCTTCTTTGCCGGCTTAGCCATGATGATAGTGTGAAAAACTCTATAGCCGGTTCCTGAATGGGTGTATGTGTGCAGTGCCGTGAAGCAATACGTTATATCGCAAGACCTGATATCACGCAATACTTCGTGGCAGTGTTCAGTTAAGGTATATTAAGCTAAAAAAAAGTGCGTAGTTCCCCTTTAAACTGCAGCAAAACTGGGTCATCCCAAACACATTCAACATCCTGCTTTGTACATCAATTTTGTTTCTATGGTCGGATCCATTCTGTAGAAAAGCACTGCTGCTGTAATGAAAACAAAAATGAGACTCAAGTTACATTCACACCAAATCAAAGATGTTGCTGAAATTAGCGCAGGGTTGTGCAGCAGAGTGGGACTGTCACTTAAATGGCCCATTTGTGTCTCCATTGTGTTCTCCATGGGGCTAACATTTAGCCGTACCAGGTCCTACAAGTGATTGTCTGTCCGCGTCGACAGATTTGAAAAATAATAATAATAATAATAATTTTAATTACTAACCATTATTAAGGGTTTTAAACTGGTGCACAAAACCAAATTGAGTGACATAACAAAACATTTTGCTCTATTTTTTATTTTGTATTGACATTTGTTAAACAACAATATATAAGAAGCAAAGTTATTAGTGTCAGGTTCATAACACTTTAACTTACTAAATAAACACGGTCAAGCAAGAAAAGAGACTCAGACGGCAAATAGCAGTTTGATAGACAATGCAAGAGGGAAGGTTCACGCAAGAGCCCTCTATCTGCAGCAAGCCTCTGGTGGAACTTCAGCGATTTCTCTGCAGCTCTGTCTCTTTATTCACAATTGTTGAAACAAGGACATCGTTTTTGGCTTGCCTACGTTGAGAAAACCAGGGCAAAGTGCAGGTCGCTAGGGCGAAGTGTACTCTGAGTGACCTCCAAAGCTAAGATTTACTGCTTGTGATATATCACAGGTGAGACATTTAAACCTCTTGTAAGAAACAGCAGCAACACAAAAGAGGGAGAGCAAAGAGAAACACGTATTGTTAAATGTGCATATAATAAGCATTAAAGATATATATAATAAGCATGTAAGAATATATGACAAGCAAGATATGAATATATATAATAAGCATGAAAGTTATAATATTTTAAGACACTACTACAGAGAAATATGAAATAAAAGACTTATAAACATAAATTTCTCTGTCATTTCCCTCCTGTTGTACATTTAACAAACATCAGCAATTATCTGTCCAGTTTATGGTTTTCAATAATCACATCAACACACGTACTCACAGGAAGGTTGTACATCAAGGAGAAGGCGAAAACCTTTTCTTCTGAAAGGGAAAATTCCTTCTCGACCCTCCCTTAGGAGCGGCCGCCCTTTTGGCCAAGATAAGGTCAAAAGTTTGTTTACAGTTGGTTTAATATATCATCATATTGCTTTGGGCCACATTCATTATATTGGTCAGATTTAGCTCTATCATATCTGGTTAATAAATGCACCCCCACAACCACAGACAGAAAACAAGAATACATTTGTGTCCTACACCATGTCTTTCTCTTCCTGTGTTCTTCCATCGTCACAGCGAGTGCTGTGCCCTTCAGGAAAGTGCTGTGTGGGTGTGTGTGGGTGGCTGGGCGGTGCAGTACCGCTGTGGTGCTGGTATCGTGGACTTCTTCTGGTGTCAGAGGTTCGTCCACCAGCACGTGACACACCGTCGGAGTCAGTCTTTACCACTGCCTCATTTCTGGTGTGTGTCGTGTTGCAACGTTGGTGACACAGAACGCCTCAGGTCAGGTCACGGATTTCCGGGCGTCTGGCGGGACTGGCTTGTCCTCCGGTACTGGAACCCTCTTGCAGTGTGATGCGTGGACCCGCGTCGTCCTCTTCAGCAACCTTCACTGCTGTGGGTGACCAGAAGAACCTGGGAGAGACCTTGCCAGTGTTTGGACTGCCAGTTCTTCCTCCTGAAGTTTCTCACCGACCACGAAATCTCCCAGGCTGCAGCATGTGGAGCGGTCCTCCAGCTGGGTGGGGCAGCACGAAAACCTGGATTCTTATGTCAAGAGAGCAGAAGACAGATAACACCCTACTCTAACATCTCATGCTCACACAGAGCCCAGAAGCTCTAGAAGCTTCTAACCCTCATACAGGGTGGTCTGCCAAAAAGGATCTCAAACAGAGGTTACTGCGCGTTCTGACCCTCATTCCTAGTACGTAGTTTTGTTCTTAACGTGTGGCTATCTCTTGACAACCGACTTTCTCCCCTCTGACGGTGTGAGATCAACAAATTTCATCATGATATGCTCAAATGCCCGCTTTACAAAATTTACCCTTTATGCAAATGTTGTGAAGACCATGTTGTCATTAACAATAATAGCCCTTGCCCCTTTGGCACATGGCCCTGCCCATGCTATTATTACCCATTTAGATCTCACATTTCCCTGTGGATCATCATTACTATTAAAAAATTTTTTTTTTAAGTAAGAATTGAAACCTTTGAAGGTGTGAAACACCTTCTGCTCCTCCCATTTGAGACATGGCCCCCGCCATGGCTCATCTTAGCTACCAATTCTTAGGTAAGCAGGGCCCGTCATCTCTCTGATATAGGCCCCTAACACAAGTTGCACCATCTAACAGCCATACATCCTTCTCAGTCTGGGGAAGTTTTCTTGCATGTTTTTGCTTTGTGCCCCTCTGCTGCCAGGTGACACTAAAAATGTAATAGTGTAATAGTTAATCTCTCAAGGCTCTCTCTCTCAGAGCTTCGTTATAGACTGTTGGACTGTCAACAAATACTTGTCCTAAACGTGTGAAAATGTATGCCTTACCATCCAACAGGAATGCAAACCAGAATTGGCTGTCTTTGTCCACTGGAACACTGAAAAAAAACAATAGACAAACAAACAACAGAAAAATATTGTGCCCCCCTGGAATTCCTTGAAGAATAGCCTAGTGTACGGTGCGGTACGTTGGGTGCACGTGCGTGGACCGCTGCATTTACTGCTTTTGAGGTCCTGAACAAAACGCCATTTGAGCGGTTTCCCCTTATCACGAATTTTCTTGACGGGGAAAATAGGCGTGCGACATGGCACAATAACTCCTGCTTTCAATAGAGAGTTAAAGACCGGTCGGATTTCATCTTGTTTCAGAGACTACTGATAATTTTTGGACCTGAAGTCTGTGCGCGGTTTGATGACATCAGGCTGACAATTGTTATGAGATTTATCACATTTATGCGCTTCCCACAGGTGCGTCTGCACTTGGGACAGCAATGGTGAGATCTCTGTGGGGGAAATATTCACAGCTTAATCAAAAAATGTGTGTGTGTGTGTGTGTTTCAGCTTCTTTCCGCTGGAACACACTGCGCGCGGTGGTCACTGTGTGACAGATGCTTCCGATAAACTCCCGTGGAAAGGGAGGTGTAAACGTCCCCCTCCACGGTTTCAGTCCAGTCAGTCAGCTGGTCACAGTCTAGGACAAAGTGTCCCAAGTTTCTCCACTGATCTGTGGGAGGTTAGACAAAAGAGAGATATGAGCTTATGAGTGCTAGATTCTGAAAAACATTCTCTTCTTATCAAGGTTACTTCTACTGCACATCTATATTCAAGCAAGTATGTAAGCACACTCAAGCTCATCTGTATCTTCCTTGAAAAAAATCTTCAACAAACGTCCTCTGTTTCTGATGAGACAAAATAAGTGGAATGTAAGTTTAGTTCTGACATGAAGTCAGCAAGGGGTTAAATCACATCTCTGGCCTCATGCAACAGGCCTGCAGCCTGACCCAGAGAGAGATATACCACTGAAAAAATCAGCTAAGATGTGTGTGTGTGTGTATGTGAAAACATAGTCAGACTGGCTGTGACTTCTAATCTCACAACCTTGAGACCTGTAGGAGTTTGAAATACTCCTCTTCCGAACATTAGATCCCTACCTAACAAATTCACTGGACACAGGAGAGAGCAAAACCATTTTTCCCTTCTCTCCTGCTCTGAATCATCTAGATCCCTATGTACACACATCCATTGGAGATAAAAATTTCTGGAACAATAGCTCCACTTGCACCCCTTTAAAGAACTACTCTACTAGGAAGCTTTTGATTTGCAAAATAAAGATTTTTGAACATAATTTGCACATAATTTGTAAACCGAAATAAACCAAAAACTCTACATCCCTTCCCTACACCTTTAAGATCGTAGTAGCCAATTCATACACCTCAGATAAAAACATTGCATAAGTAGAAACACCTTCTACAAGTTTTTCTTTCCCTAGGTGACAATATTGCGTCTAGAATTCTCCCTATCGTGTGTGGAAGAGTGTGATGTTTATGGGCTGTAGCTGTGAAAGCTTTTACTTCATTGCAAGCAGATTAGTTAGTGTGTGTTTTTTGCATTTTCACTTCCCTTATCCGGTGCAGACTGGCTCAGACTCTCCACCACTCCCGTTCCCCTCCTCCCTTTCGTCCGCCCGTTGCTGGCTGTAGGTGTGATACCCAGCTGGGGGACCCCTCGGTTGTCGTTCCCCTTCTTGTTTTGGGGATGGGCATTCGTCTGCCCAGTGACCTCTTCCTCCACAGTTGAGACATGTGTCTCGGTCCACTGCTGGCCTTTGCCCTCCACCTCGCCCTCTGCCTTTCCTCTCGCTTCGCCTTTGCTTTTGCCCCCCCCCCCCTCTCAAGCCAATGTTGACACTGTCAAAGTTATTTTTCTTCTTTTCAGCTTGTTCCGCTGATTTGTTGCATTGGATGACCGTACCTGATGCTGCTGTTATGTCGATGTATGTGGGAGAGGCCGTGCTGCTTGTAAGAGAGAGAAGAGCGTGCAGCGAGTGGGTGCTGTGTGGGATCTGCTCCCTTCCTGGCGCTTGCTTCTGGGGGGACACTGACGTGTTTTCTCCCTTCGGCCTGGTGTTGGAGGAGTAGGGTGTGTGGGGTCGAGCACTGATCACCATCTTTAAAACTCGGATAGAGGAAAGCATTAGTGACAGTGTTTATATCTCCTTTCTGTGTTTCAACAGCATTACCTGTTCCCTCCTTAGTAACTAGTTTTTTGTTCTGTTTCCTTTCCCTACGAGTGGCTTCTTTCATCCACTGACTAAAACATTCTTTGTTTTTGTTTTCCTATTTGAATCAGATCTTGGGTGCTAATCGTCTTTCCCCCTCTCAATAATTTTTCTTTTTCGTCCAAATCCTGTTTTAGCAGGATTTAGAAGTTTAACTGTAACTTAAAGAACCATGTTCAGAAAACCTGTGTTTTGTTGTCCTAATAAACCACGCATTCTAAAGCCTGCGGACCATGGTTCATCATCATTCCATCCACTACCGGCCCTGAAGAAACGTGTGATTTTGTGCTCTTGTTATACATTTCCAAAAACAGTTAACAAGCAGCCGAAGTACTTCTTTTACGTATAATCGTCACTATACGGCCTAGTTTAGTTCTCGGTAAACTTTGCGGGAAAACCTGCAAACAGCTGTAACTCCATTTAAGCTACAATGACTGTTTATCTGTGATAGATTTCTTTTCGATGAAAATCCTGATAAGCAGCTATGATGTCTGTTTATCTGTATGATTTTGAAATCTATTCGTCACCCCGTTCTAGTCCGTATTGGATGCAATGATGTCAATTGGCTCTTTTTCTCTGTCATACCAAACAATCTGGGTGACAACAAAAAACCTTTTTCTCCTGTTTTGTACACACACAACCCAAAATTTCCCAAAACAAAAGATAGACTTTCACCGACTACCCTCAGTGGAACCACGGCCAATCTCTGTCCCACAAAGTGTCTCAATATCCAATTCAAATTGTTTATAGGCAAAACTTCAACTTAAATGAAACTTCAACTTACCCCCCTGTTGAAATTGCTTCCTTTTCGTTTGGACTTCAGAGTGGAATCAGCGAGCCTTCCGTGTTTCCTGACCCTTTTTATTATTTTTTTATATTATATAAAAATATTAATATAAAATAATATTGTATATTATTTTTTTATTCTATACCTGGACCTTGTCTTTTACAGTCATTCTGTACCTGGAATTTTGTCTTTTATGCACATTTTGTAGCTGGTCCCGTTTTAATTTCTTTCTCCTTTTACTTTCTCTCAATCTCTGTCTCTGCCTGCTCTAGTAAACCATTCACAGACGCTTATCTGTGCTTTCCATCAAAACCAACTCATCTACCCATTCTTTCACAAATTCATCTCTCCGGAAGATTTTTTCCATAAATTTCACATCTTTAGGGACTTTTACACTCTGTTTCTGACCCTATCTCCTCCCAAATTTACTTCACAACTCCAAATCCCACATAAAAGCTGCACTGCACCAACCTGTTGCCTTGGTCTAAGCAAATCCCACAAAGAACCACAATTTATCACAATAACCCTGTGCAGCACCAACCTTATTGTTTTCAAACAATAGTAAATGGTCACAAACACACAACAACTCCTATGAATCAACACATAGCTTACAGACAACAACCCGCTATGAAAAGACACACATAGCGTATCAGACAACACAAAACAGTAACCCGCTATGAATCAACAAACATAGCGTCACAGCAAAAAACACAAAACAGTAAAAACACAAAACAAATTCACAAAACAACAAACAAACAGAATCACAAGATAGCGCTATCAATAAAGCATGTGATCACCCTGCCAAACTTCTGAAATTAATCAGAATGGCCTCTTGACATTCCCGTTTCCCCGCTCGGGGAAAAATGTCTCATTGAAAATATCAACTGATATTTCCCTGTTATCGCCTCAGCTGTGTCCCAGACCGAAAAATAAACACCAACTTTACACTTACTTCAAGCTTTATATCTGGCCCCAGGCAACAGAATATATTACTCAATATGGTCCCAGACCGTAAGAATAAACATCAATGATACTTTCACTTAGCTTTGCAATAACGGGACCCCAGGCCCCCTGTGCACCTTTCCTGCAGTAGAACGTGTGTCCACTCAGAAGCATAAAAACTGCATCACTCACCCGTGTCTGTTCGCTCCTTGACCGTGGAAGTCGTCACCGAAAAGAGCAGGGCAGCGCCGGATCAACCTATGGCCCCGTCCCACAAAGGGTGGACGGCTGTTAACAGATTCTCCGGCCTTGATCGAGCGCGGTCCTGGTCCTCTCAGCTGTTGACTCCCGGGTTTCGGCACCAGAAAATGTCAGGTTCATAACACTTTAACTTACTAAATAAACACGGTCAAGCAAGAAAAGAGACTCAGACGGCAAATTAGCAGTTTGATAGACAATTGCAAGAGGGAAGGTCACGCGAAGAGCCTCCTATCTGCAGCAAGGCTCTGGTGGAACTTCAGCGATTTCTCTGCAGCTCTGTCTCTTTATTCACAATTGTTGAAACAGGACATCTGTTTTTTGGGCTATGCCTACGTTGAGAAAAACCAGGGCAAAGTGCAGGTCGCTAGGCGAAGTGTACTCTGAGTGACCTCCAAAGCTAAGATATTTACTGCTTGTGATATTCAACAGTGAGACATTTATAACCTCTTGTAAGAACAGCAGCAACACAGAAAGAGGGAGAGCAAGAGAAACACAGTATTGTTAAATGTGCATATAATAAGCATTAAATATATATAATAAGCATGTAAGAATATATGACAAGCAAGATATGAATATATATATAATAAGCATGAAAGTTATAATATTTTAAGACACTACTACAGAGAAATATGAAATAAAAGACTTATAAACATAAATTTCTCTGTCAATTAGTTTTATTAGTATCAGCTATCAACAAGGCAACTGCTCATCTCATTACATTTCTACAAGCGTTGACCAAAATATTCACAGCTTTAAATCTTGTAAAACTAATTTAAAGTTAAACCCTCGTAATGTCCTCCCAAATGCTTTACACCTTATTTAAAGTATACAGTATAAATTGTCAATCAATTCTGTGTTACACCTTTCGCCTTCCTTTAACCCACTACTACACATTTTTCCCTTTGTTTTGGAATTCAGAGCCAATAGACCTTGTTTACTTAAAAGCTACTTAAAATACCCTGTTTTTGAGTAAAAAATAAAATGAAACTATTGATTATTTTTGACCTAATATTATTTTGACTACTTGACTTATCACAGAGTGGTGTATGTTAAAGTTTAGTGAGGATGATGTTTTTGAATAATTTGAATCTTTTTAAAGACAGCCCATGACATGCAGCAAAGGGCCGCAGGTCGCAGTCAAACCTGGGCCCGCTGCGTCGAGGAGGAAACCTCTATATATGGGCATCCACTCTACCAATTGAGCTATCCAGGCGCCAATGGGTCATCCTTTGACTGGAAATATTCTTCTATCTCAGCTGGGTCCT
>NC_045747.1:32968111-32969892 GCF_008692095.1 Etheostoma spectabile | reverse complement strand
CACTGATTCTTTCTCATCAGTTGATTCTTCATCTTCATCATGATAGATGCAGTCCTCCACTTCTGACACTTCCACTATTTCAGCTTTGTATTCTACCTCATCTGTTGATTCTTCATCTTCGTCATAATAGATGCACTGCTGCACATCTGATACTTCTTCTGTATCAGCTTTAGGTTCTACCTCATCATCAAGTTCACCTCATCATTATTTTCCTCCTGTCTCACACTAAACTGTGAAAGGGCCCAGCACCTGTGAGAAAAAACCTGTTCTGTTGTTTTGTTGTTATCTTAACCATTGCTTGACCCCACACATCGGACATCCATGATCAAAGATGTTTAGATGTTTTGAGCAGTATGGTGAAACTATTTGCTGTACCACTTTGTGCTGCGGGGTCTTTTTGACCCCAGAGTACAACATGAGTTATTAAATTCAGTAAAACACCCATAATTCAATCAATTTACTTCAAATATATTTGGATAATTAAGAGCCTAGTAGTAAACAACTACCATTATTTTCAGTGCATGTGATAAAAAAAAAACATATTTTGATGTCAAAAGATTTGGGTTAAGTGAAATGTAATTTAACTGCTGACATACATGTACATTTTCACTTTTTACAGCATTTCAGAGACTCAATCAAGGAGTTATAGATAGGAAGGACAGTGCGGCCAGATATTACCAAAAACTGGTAAAGCCTGGATATCATACCAGAGTTTTTCGGTTGCATAGTGAATAATTTCCGAAAAGGATAGATATGCAACAATCTCTGCCAGGGGACACCGTGTGCCTTGAGAGCTGATCTTAATTGAAAGTAAAGTAAAAATGAGGAACTGGATGCGTTTTGTATGTCGGAAAAAGGTAACAAGCCAGTCTCGCTAAAGATATATTTTAGACAATGAACCCCCGTCTGTTCCCATTGTGGGGCTGTTATAGGCCTCCCACCAATCCGAAGTGCTGTATTGTTAAATAAAGGGGAAAATGTGTGCCAATGTCATGATATATGACAATATGTTTCAGCCAAGTTTTGATGAGATGAGAGATAATGTAGCTGGCATTGTTCATTAGAGATTTTTTTCAAAGACGATGGAGTCATGGAGTGACCACGGTTCTGTCATAGCACTTTCTAAGGTACGCCAGCAAACAGACACATCTGGGTTAAGCAAGGAAAGAAGGAGCCTTAACACAAAGGACCAAAAATAATGTTTAAAGTTGGGAACTAAAAGACAGCCATCCTCTTTCCAAAACAAAGTTGGCAAAGTTGGGCCAGTAGCTACACCTTAAGCCGCCATCTCTGTCCAGCCGATCATGTGACTTGGCGCGGACTGACGTTTTGACGTCTGATTTGCAGTCACACTAGCATGCTAATATGCCCACAATTATTATAAAAGTGATATCAAACAGGTATAATGTTCACCAACTTAGTTTAGCCTAAGTTGGCACAAAACACAAAGTATTTAGTTAAGTCTTGAACCCAATATGATTTATTCACTGTAGAGTTTTAGATCATTTCTGATGAGAGAATATAGCTCAATAAAAATTGTTTTGTCACACTAAATAAAGAGGTAGCGAAAGCGTCAGATAATAGATTGTCTCCACGAGCAGCAGCCATGACAGTGTGACAAAACAACAATTATTCCAGTAATAACACTCTGTTCCCTCTTGTCCAAGCCTCTTTTTGTCCTGCTCTTTTCTCTTTTTTTAATAAATTATGTTTATGTTATTTTGAATTAACCCTTGTATGGTATTTGGGTCGAATTGACCCATTTCAAATTTTTACAAGAA
>NC_045747.1:32967975-32968101 GCF_008692095.1 Etheostoma spectabile | reverse complement strand
ATGGTACAAGTTCCATTTTTCTACCTGAAAATCAGCGGCCTTACCTTATTTTCTGTGATAAACATGTATTTTGACTCAATTCATAAAACTGTTCTGGATATGACCACTTATGTTTTTTCCATAGTG
>NC_045747.1:32965983-32967965 GCF_008692095.1 Etheostoma spectabile | reverse complement strand
ATGAATTATAACCTTATGACAAAAAACGAATCACACTTTAATTTTTAATTGTGTTCTAGTAGAGACTGATTGCATTCCCAAAACATAAATGTTGTCTTAATTGTTTGAAATTGAGATAAAGACAATATTTGTTAATAGATTATGAAATAAAATTTTATTTCAGAATTGTTTTTAAAACCCCAAATAAGTCACGGGTCAATTTGACCCGAGGGATACGAGAGGGTCCCGAAAGTGAAGACAATACAAGGGTTAAGGAAAATCTTTTCAACTCACACAAGAGGAACAAGTCATTCCAGTCTACATTCAAATGCATTCTCACTCACATTGTAGTGGTGAAGTTGGTTTTGTCATTATTCTGGAGCCTTTTGCTTCGTTCTTACTATGCCCACTGTGTTTGCATCTTTCAAAAAGAGCTCTGAATGTGGTCATATTTTAGTTAAAGTTTTATAATGTAGAGTAGTTTTTCAGTTGCATAGAAACAGCCCAAGCCTCAACAATGATAAAGCTATTTAGCAATAGCAAAACAAAATTCTTCCTGTGATCTAATTTTTTAATTGTTTGTTGTTACTGTGAATATTTAACTTCTAAGGCTGTCCTCAGCTAAAGAATTTCTTAGTCTACTAACACTCATGGTTTTATCAACTAATCAATTTAGTTGATTTTAGACTATGGCTGTGTCTAAAATCGCGCACTTCCCTTAGTGCACTTACAGACCGTACACTTCGTGCACTACGTACTGTCTTGCATAGTGCGTAAATTTTGACAGAGGAGTGTTTTTTCACATCTGCAGCACACCATGTGCACTTACCGGAAATGACGATCACATTTCATCCCTTCTTCTTCTGTACAATTAGGAATTTCACCACGGTGAGAGCATTCCAGACTGCTATTGTTTTTGCGAAAAATTATTCCGCTTGGTTTTTTGATATTTAACAAAATAAATGTTGATAATTTGCTCCGTGTCACCGCCAGTATGACGATTGCAACACCCCCGTCATGTCCCCCCCCCCCCCCCCCCCCCCATTAGCTGTAAAACAGTACAACACAACTGTATCGTAATATTCGTTCTGGTACTGCACTCTTAATTCATTAATTATCTATTCTTTGCAGTCCACTCTTTTATGTATATACTTATGTTTCTGGCTCTAAAAATAGTAACGTTAATAGTCATTCATACGTTACTTTCATTTTAATGCTCAACGGTTTCATGAGGACATCCTTGTTCCCATAAATAAGACTGTTGTTATGAAGCATTGACCCCTTACAGTTTACCTAATAGACAAACATCATTACATCTTTTATTTAATTGTATTTTTGTCTAAATGGTCTTCATACAGTACAATAGTGAAGCGAGGTAACAGAATTGAACATTTAAATAGACCCATTCCTTTATATCATTATATGCTTGCTACAGTCATGCAACGTCTAATCAAAAGATAACAAAGTTAAATACTTTTTAAATAATTTATTTTAAAATTGTGCTGTAGTTCTGCGGCTCCCCCCCAGGCCGTAGCTAGTCTGATGGGGATTGGGACTAGGGGGATTCCAACTCTCCAGGGGATCCTTCTACGGTCTGATGGCCATGTCACCCCTAATGTACGGCCCTGCTATTCCTCGTTTGTCCCTGAAGATACGGGTTATACAGGATATACATCAGGTGGAGGCTAACACAGATACGTTTAACATTAGCGTTACGCTACTGTTAAGTTTCCCCGGCAGACAATCAGCTGATCGCTGTTTTGCTGAGCTACGCTCACAACGGATTATGTACAACTTGTTAAGACATCTAACACTAAAATCATCTACAATGGGACGAAAGTTTAACACAAACAACAAAACTACACCACTGTAACTTTGGGCTTTATACTTATTTGCCAATATGGTTAAACTGCTGGCTGTTGGCTTGCTAGCACGTCAAATTACGGTCAGGGCTGCCAACTCTCACGCATTGGCCGTGAGACACACGCATTTGACTGGTTTCA
>NC_045747.1:32965821-32965937 GCF_008692095.1 Etheostoma spectabile | reverse complement strand
CAAATTTCTGAAAGATGAGTTTATCTATGTTTTTACCTGTTGAGCCACTCGTGATCGATCAGTTGTGCTTTCAGGGACTGTGAGGGGCTTCAAGAGCGCTCCCTGTCTGTGGAAGT
>NC_045747.1:32965736-32965811 GCF_008692095.1 Etheostoma spectabile | reverse complement strand
CGCAAACTGAAAACATTTTTTTTCACGAGCCATCCCAGGTGCATTCCCCCGGCTTCAGGTATGAGCTCTGAGTAT
>NC_045747.1:32965632-32965726 GCF_008692095.1 Etheostoma spectabile | reverse complement strand
CCGTCGCTTCGTGACCACTCTCTCTGTAACAATAGAGGGGGACGTTCTAAAACGCTTAACGTGAAAAGGCTTAACGTGGTTTAATGTACCTAAA
>NC_045747.1:32954055-32965607 GCF_008692095.1 Etheostoma spectabile | reverse complement strand
ATGCACGCGTCACTGCCCACAGCAGAGCGGGTCCACCAGCCGCGCTGCTCACTCTATTGGGACTTCTAAAACGCTTAACGTGAAAGCTTAACGTGGTTTAATACCTAAACACCGATCATCATCACCAATTACCATGGCCATATCTTGCATAAACACTTATCTGTCAAAAAAACTAAACTGAAATCCAACGATTATAGAAGTTATCTCGAAACGTTTTCTTCTTCATTGGGGTCTATGGCGAGGAAAAGGCTTAACGTGCTTAATGTACCTAAACAACGATCATTATCACCATATTTCTCTCACACATTGCCCTCATAACCAGTCAACTGTCAAAAAATCGGACCCAAAGTCCTATTATATGGACCACGTTAAGCTTTTCACGTTAAGCTTTTTCCTTACAATATCCCTTATGAAAGAGACACGCTTAGTCAGCTACCGTCCTAATAATAGACTTTGGGTCCGATTTTTTGACAGTTTGTACTGGTTATGAGGAGTAATATGTGAGAGAAATAGGTGATAATTGATCGATGTTTAGGTACATTAAGCCCGTTAAGCTTTTTCACGTTAAGCTTTTTCCTTACAACTATCCCTTATAAGGAGACACGCTTAATTCAGCTACCGTCCATAATAATAGGACTTTGGTGTCGTTTTTTGACAGTTTGTATGGTTATGAGGAGTAATATGTGAGAGAAATATGGTGATAATTGATCGATGTTTAGGTACATTAAGCCCGTTAAGCTTTTTCACGTTAGCTTTTTCTTACAATATCCCTTAATGAAGGAGACACGCTTAATGTCCGCTACGTCCATAAATATAGGACTTTGGGTCCGATTTTTGACAGTTTGTACGGTTATGAGGAGCAAATGTGAGAGAAATATGGTGATAATGATCGATGTTTAGGTACATTAAGCCACGTTAAGCTTTTTCAGTTAAGCTTTTCCTTACAATATCCCTTAATGCAAGCGACACGCTTAATGTCAGCTACAGTCCATAATAATAGAGCTTTGGTCCGATTTCTGTACAGTTTGTACTGGTTATGAGAGTAAATGTGAGAGAAATAGGTGATAATGTGATCGTTGTTTAGGTACATTAAGCCACCGTTAAGCCTTTTCCTCGCCATAGACACCAATGAAGAAGAGAAACGTTATCGTAATACTTCTATACTGGTGGATTTCAGTTTAGTTTTTTGACAGGTTTGTAAGTGTTTATGACAAGATATGGCCATGGTAAATTGGTGATGGATTGATCGTGTTTAGGTACATTAAACCACGTTAAGCCTTTTCACGTTAAGCGTTTTAGAACTCCCCTATTTTACAGAGAGAGTGGTCACGAAGCGACGGCACGTGTCCTGTAATTCAGAGCTCATACCTGACAGCGGGGGAATGCCCTGGGATGGCTCGTGAAAAAAAATGTTTTCAGTTTGCGACAATTACAAACTTCCACAGACAGGGAGCCGCTCTTGAAGCCCCACAGTCCTGAAAGCACAACTGATCGATCACGAGTGGCCAACAGGTAAAAACATAGATAAACTCATCTTTCAGAAATTTGACCGACCGGGTACACTTCAGCGTGAGAAACTGCGTTTGTTGGCGTGTGAAACCAGTCAAATGTGTGTTGTCTCACGGCCAATGCGTGAGAGTTGCAGCCTGACCGTAATTTGACGTGCTAGCAAGCCACAGCCAGCAGTTTAACATATTGGCAAATAAGTTAAATAGCTAACGTTACATGTTTGTATATATGTTGTTTGTGTTAAACTTTCGTCCCCTGTAGATGATTTTAGTGTTAGACTGTCTATTAATTACAAGTTGTACATATCCGATGTGAGGTTAGCTCAGCAAAACAGCGATCAGCTGATGTCTGCCGGGACACTTTTAACATAGCGAACGCTATGTTAAACGTATCGCTGTAATACTGACCTCGCTACGCTTGATGTATATCCTGTAACCCGTCTCTTCAGGGACACAACGAGGAATTAGAGGGCCGTCATTTAGGGGTGACGATGGCCATCAGACCGTAGAAGGTCCCCTGGAGAGTCTGGATCCACCCTCAGCCCAATCCCCATCAGATAGCTAGCCTGGGGGGAGCCTCAGAACTACAAGCACATTTTTAAAAATAAAATTATATTAGTATTTAACTTTGTTATCTTTTGTATAGAGTTGCATGATGAGCAAGCATATAAGAATTAAACGGGAATGGGGCTATTTAAATGTCAATTCTGTTACTCTGCTTTCACTATTGTATTGTCACTGTAGAAGAAAGCCCATTTAGAACAAAATACCAATTTAAATAAAGATTGTAATTGATGATTTGGTTATAGGTAACTTGTCATAGGGTAAGTTCAAACAACAGTCTTAGTTTATGGCACAAGGAGGGCTCATGAAAAACCGTTGAGCATTAAAATAGAACAGTCACTGTAATGAAATAATTAACGTTATATTTTAGGCAGAACTACAGTAATAAAACCAAAAGTGTGACTGCAAAGATAAGTTAATAATGAATTAAGAGTGCGTAACAGCAAACGATATTACGATCCGTGTGTTGTAACTGTTTTCGCTAATGGGGGGGGGGGGGGGGGGGGGGGTGGGAGGGTGGACATGACGCGGTGTCGCAATCGTCATCCTGCGTGACACGGGAGACAATATATCACATTTTATTTTGTTTAAAATATCAAAAACAAAGCAGGAATAATTTTTCGCACAAAACAATAGCACGTCCTGGAATGCTCTCCAGTGGGTGAAATTCCTAATTGTACAAGAAGAAGAAGGGATGAAATGTGTCGTCCTGAATTCCGGTAAGTGCACATGGTATGCGCGATTTGAAAAACACTCCTCTGTCAAATTTACGCACTAGGTCAAAAGTACGAGTGCAAAGTTGTACGTCGTAGTCTCAGGAAGTGCGCGTTTTAGACACAGCCATGTCTAAATCAACTAATTGATTATTGATAAAAACCATGAGTGTTAGTAGACAAAAATTCAGTTTACTGAGGACAGCCTTAAGTTAAATATTCACCATGTAACAACAACAATTAAACAATAGATCACAGAAGAATTTGTTTGCTATGGCTAAATAGCTGTTATCCATTGTCTGGCTTGGCTGTTTCTATGCACTGAAAAAACTACTCTACATTAAAACACTTTAACTAAAATATGGACCACATTCAGCTCTTTTTGAAAGATGTGCAAACCACACAGTGGGCATAGTAAATCGAAGCAAAGGCGTCAGGAATGAATGACAAAACACAACTTCACCATACACTGTGCGTGGAGAATGCATGGAATGTAGACTGGAATGACTGTCCGCTTGTGTGAGTGACAAGATTTTCCTTAACCTTGTATTGTCTTCACTTTCGGGACCCTCTCGTATCCTCGGTCAAATTGCCCGTGACTTTATTTGGGGTTTTAAAAACAATTCTGAATAAAATTGATTTTAATCTATTAACAAAATAGTCTTTATCTCCAATCTTCAAACAATTAAGAACAACCTTTATGTTTTGGGAATGCAATCAGTCTCTACTAGAATCACAATTAAAAATTAAAGTGTGATTGCTTTTTTGTGCATAAGGTATAATCATGTTTAAAAATCCACTTATGGAAAAACTAAGTGGGCATCATCCACAACACGTTTATTGATTGAGTCAACATACCTGTTTATCACAGAAAATAAAGTAAGGCGCTGTTTTCAGTGTAGAAAAAGAATCTGTACCATTTTTCTTTCTTGTAAAAATTTGCAAATGGTCACATTCGACCAATACCATACAGGGTAATTCAAACTAACTATACACATAATGTTACTTAAAAAACGAGAAAAAGAGCAGACAAAAGAGGCCTTGGAAAGGAGGGAAACAGATGTTCAGTTACTGATAATACTGTTGTTTTTGGTCACACTGTCAGTGCTGCGGCTCGTGGGAGACAATCTATATTTGACGCTTTCGCTACTCGTTATTATTGTGGACAAACAATTTTTATTGAGCATACTTCTCATCTCAGAAATGCTAGCTAAAACCTACTGAATAATACATAATTGGTTCAAAAATTAACTAAATACTTGTGTTTGTTTGGCAACTTAGGCTAAAACTAAGTTGTGAACATTACCTGTGTTGATATCACTTTTATAATAATGTGTGGGCATATTAGCTGCTAGTGGTGACTGCAAATCAGACGTCAAAACGGCAGTCCGCCCAAGTCACATGGTGCTGGACAGAGATGTCGGCCTATAGGGTAGTCCTGGCCCAACTTGTGCCAACTTTGTTTTGGAAAGAGGATGCTTCTTTTAGTTCCCAACTTTAACTTATTTTTGGTACCTTTTGTGTAGAGCCTTCTTTCCTTGCTTGAACCCAGATAGGTCTGTGCTGCTACCTTCAGAAGTGCTTAGACAGAACACGTGGTCACTCCATGACTCCATCGTTTGAAAAAAATCTCTAATGACAAGCCAGCTACATTATCTCCTCATTCATCAAAACTTGGCTGAAACATATTGTATATATCATGAAATTGGGCACACATTTTCCCCTTATTAACAATACAGCACTTCGGATTTGGGTGGGATGCCTATAACCCACAATGGAACAGGTGGGTTCACTTGTCTAAATTATCTTTGACGAGATGGCTGTTACTTTTTCCGACATACAAAACGCATCCAGTGCCTCATTTTACTTGGACTGTTCAAGATATATCACTATCAAGGCACACGGTGGCTCCCTGGCAGAAGAGTGTTGCATATCTATCCTTTTCGGAATATGTCACTAGCAACCGAAAACCCTGGTATGAGATATCCCGGCTTTACCAGTTTTGGTAATATCTGTGACGCACTGTCCTTCCTATCTTAACTCCTTTGCTGTCTCTTGAAATGCTGTACTACAGGTGAAATGTTACATGTATGTCAGCAGTAAATGACTTTCACCTTAACCCAATCTTTTGACTCACAATATGTTTTTTTTTTATCACATGCACTGAAAAAATGGTAGTTGTTTACTACTAGGCTCTTAATATGCCCAAATATATTTGAAGTAAATGATGAGCATTTGGGTGTTTCCTAGACATTTAATAACTCACGATTGTACTTGGGGTCAAAAGACCCCCGCGCACCAAGTGTACAGAAATAGTTTCCCATACTGCTCAAAACACTTAAACAGCTTTGATCGGGATGTCCGATGTGTGGGGTCACGCATGGTTAAGACTAACACAAACAACAAACAGTTGTTGCACAGGTGCGGGCCCTTTCCAGTTAGTGGGGGGGTAAGCAGGAGAAATATACGATGAGGGTGAAGTGTGAGTAGAAACGCTACAGCTGATAAGAAAAGAGTATAGATGTGCAGCAGTGCTACCTATTCTGACGAAGATGTAAATCAAAGGATGAGGTAGAATACAAAGCTGAAAATAGTGGAAGTGTCAGAATGGAGGCTGCATCTATCCATGAGAAAGTATCAGATCAACTGATGAGAAAAGATCATCAGTGAGGACAGAGGACCAGCTGAGATAGAAGAATATTTCCAGTCAAAGGATGACCCATTGGTCGCCGGATAGCCTCAATGGTAGAGTGGATGCTCCATATTAGAGGTTTCCTCTCGGCGCAGTCGGTGCCCAGGTTGACTGCGACCTGCGGCCCTTTGGCGCATGTCATGGGCTTGTCTTAAAAAGATCTAAATTTATTCAAAAACATCATCTCACTACACTTTAACCATACACCACTGCTGGGAAAGTCAAGTAGTCAAATAAATTAGGCCCAAAAATCACATCACACACAGTTTATTTCTTTTTTTTACGCAAAAACGGGTATGTTAGGAGCTTTTGAAGGTATAACCAGCGTCTAGTGGCTCTGGAACTCCCAAAAAAGAGGTAAAAATGTGTAGTAGTGGTTGACACGGAAGGCAAAGTGTAACACGAAGTGATTGACAATTTATACTGATACTTTTATAAGGTGGATAAAGCATGGAGGGACATACGAGGTTTAACTTTAAATTAGTTTTACAAGATTTAAAGCTGTGAATATTGTTGGTCAACGCTTTGCTGTAAAATGTAATGGATGAGCGTGCCTGTTGATAAGCGTATACTAAAACTACAATGGACCAGAGAATTTAAGTTTATCAGTCATTTATTTCAACTTTCTCTGTTAGGTATGTCTTACAATATTAAAACTTCTCTTATCTATATAATCGTTCAATTATCTCTTTGCTTGTCATATATTCTTACATTGCTTAATTATATATTGCTTTAATGCTTTATATTGCCCTTTGAACATACTGTGTTTTCTTTGCCTCCCTCTGTTTCTCTGCTTTGCTGTGTTTCTTACAACGATGTTATAAATGTCTCACTGTTGCCTAATATCACAACAAGTAAATATCCGTACTTTTGGAGGTCACATCAGAGGTAACTCCGCCCTATGCGACCTGCACTTTTGGCCCTTTTTTCTCAACGTAGCATAGCCCAATAAAAATTCCCTTGTTTCACCCAATGTGGATAAAGATGACAGGCGTGCAGAGAGAACTCGCGAAGTTTCAACCAAGCCTGCTCGCAGATAGAGGGACTTTCGCGTGACCTTCCATCTTGCAATGGTCCTATCACACTGCTAATTTGCCGTCTGAGTCTCTTTTCTGCTTGACCGTGTTTATTTAGTAAGTTAAGGGTTATACCCCTGCATTGTCTGGTCTGCCGCACCCCGGAGTCACAGCTGAGAGGACCAGACCGCGCTCGATTTTTCAAGGCCGGAGAATCTGTTACAACATGCCGTCCCACCCGTGTGGGACGGGCCATAGTTGATCCGCGCTTCCCTGCTCGTTTCGGTGACGACTTCCACGGTCAAGGAGCGACAGAGCCGGCGTGAGTGTGCACGTGTTTATGCTTCCTCAGGTGACCACGTTCTCCTGCAAATGTCACAGGGGGCCTGGTCCGTTATTGCAAAGCTAAGCAAAGTATAATTGATGTTTTTTCTTACGGTCTGGACCATATTGAGTACTATATTCTGTTGCCTGGGCCAGATAGAAAGCTTGAAGTAAGTGTAAAGTTGGGTGTTTATTTTCGGTCTGGGGACACAGCTGAGGCGATAACAGGAAATACAATTGATATTTTCAATGAGACATTTTTGCCCGATCGGGGAACGGGAATTCAAGAGGCCATTCTGATTAATTTCAGAAGTTTGTCAGGTTCTCAATGCTTATTGATAGCGCTATCTTGTGATTCTGTTTGTTTTGTTGTTTTGTGATTTGTTTTGTGTTTTACTGTATTGTTTTTTTCTGTGACCGCTTGTTTGTTTGAGTCAGAGCGGGTTACTGGTTTGTGTTGTTGATACGCTATGTGTGTCCTTTTCATCAGCGGGTTGTTGTCTGATATCTATGTGGTGTTGATTCATCATCGCGTTTGTTTGTGTTGTTAGTGACCAATTTCTATTTTTAAAACAATAGGTTGGGGCTGCACAGCGGTTTATTGTGAAACTTTGGTGGTTCTTTGTGGGATTTTGCTTAGACCAAGGCAATTGGGTGCAGTGCAAGCTTTATTGTGGGATTGTGAGTTTGTGAAGTAAATTTTTGGGAGGAGATCTGGGTCCAGAAACAGAGGGTAAAAGTCCCTAAAGTGTGATTTATGGAAAAATCTTCCGGAGAGCATCGATTTGTAAACGAATGGTAATTGATTATGTTTTTGATGGTACAGCACAGTATAACGTCCTGTGAATGGTTTACTACAGTTAGCAGGGCAGAGACAGAGAATTGAGAGAAAGTAAAGGAGAAAGAATTAAAACCGGGACCACTCCAACATGTGTCTATAAAACAAAATTCCAGTACATAATGTACTGTAAAGACAAAGGCCAGGTATAGACAAAAAATAATAACAAATATATTTTATATTAACTAGTATTATAATATAAAAATTAATTAAAATGGTCAGGAACCACGGAAGGCTCGCTGATGCCACGTCTGAAGTCAAACTAAAAGGAGCACTATTTCCAACAGCGGGGGTAAGTTAAAGTTTCCTTTAGTATGAAGTTTTGCCTAAAACAATTGAATTGGATATTGCGACACTTTGTGGACAGAGATTGCCGTGGTTCCACGAGTGTAAGTTCGGTGAAAGCTATCTTTGTTTTGGAAATTTTGGTTGTGTGTGTACAAAACAGGAGAAAAAGGTTTTTGGTGTTGTCACCACCATTGTTTGGTATACATAGAAAAATAGCCAATTGACTCAATGGCATCCCATCCGGACTACCGGGGTGACGACTAGAGTTTCCAAAATCATACAGTAAACATACATCATAGCTGCTTATCAGGATTTTCATCGAAAGAAATCTATCACAGATAAACAGTCATGTAGCTTAATGGATTACATCTGTTGCAGGTTTCCCGCAAAGTTTACGAGAACTAAATAGCCGTATAGTGACGATTATCGTAAAAGAAGTACTTCGGCTGCTTGTTAAACTGTTTTTTGGAACTTGTTAACAAGAGCACAAATCACACGTTCTTGTCGGGCCGGTAGTGGATGGAATGATGAACCTGGTTCCGCAGGCTTTAGAATTCTTGGTTTATTAGACAACAAACACGGTTTTCTGAACTGTTCTTTAGTTACAGTTAAACTTCTCAATCTAGCTAAACAGGATTTGGACAAAAAGAAATTTTGAGGGGGAAAGACGATAGCACCAATCTGATCAAATCGGAAAACAAAAACAAAGAATGTTTTAGTCAGTGGATGAAAAGCCCCATGCAGTAGGGGAATGTAAACAAACAAAAACTAGTTACTAGGAGGATACAGTAATGCCTGTTGAAACACAGAAGGAATATAAACACTGTCATAATCATTTTCCCTCGATCCGAGTTTTAAGATGGGATCAGCGCTCGACCCACCCCACCCCTACTCCTCCTCCCACATCCAGCCGATTGAGAAACACTGTCAGTGCTCCCCCAGAAGCAGCGACATGAAGGGATTGATCCACACAGCACCCACCTCGCTCACGCTCGTCTCTCTCTCCTACAAGCAGCCACTGCCTCTCCCCCACCTACATCTGACATTACACATCATCAGGTACGTCATCCAATGCACCAATCAGCGGAACAGCTGAAAAGAAAAAAAAATAACTTGACAGTGGGGGTTTCCCCCCCAACAATGGCTTTGAGCGGGGTGGGGGGCAAAAGCAAAGCGAAGCGAGAGGAAAGCATCAGGCGAGGTGGAGGTCAAGGCACAGTTTACCGAGACACATGTCTCAACGTGGAGGATAGGTCACTGGGCAGACTAATGCCCATCCCCAAAACAAGACGGGAACGTACAACCGGGGTTCCCCAGCGGGGGATCACACCTACAGCCAGCACGGCGGACGAAAGGGAGGAGGGAACGTAGTGGGGGAGAGTCTGAGCCGCTGCACCGGATAATGGAGTGAAAATTCAAAAAACACACACCTAACTAATCTGCTTGCAATGAAGTAAAAGACTTCACAGTAAGCCCTAAACATCACACTCTTCCACACCGATAGGGATAATTCGATACCATATTGTCCATCCTAGTGAAAGAAAACTTGTAGAAGGTGTTCTACTTATGCAATGTTTGTACTGAGGATGGTATGCATGCTACTACGAGTCTTAAAGGTGTAGTGAAGGATGTAGAGTTTTGGTTTATTTCGGTGTTACAAATTATGTAGCAAATTATTTTCCAAATCTTTATTTTGCAAATCAAAAGCTTCCTAGTAGAGTAGTTCTTTAAGGTGCAAGTGGACGCTATTGTTCCAAAATTTTATCTCCAATGCTGTGTGTACTAGGATCTCGAATGATTCAGAGCAGGGAGAAGGGACAAACTGTTTTGCTCTCTCCTGTGTCCTGAATTTGTTAGGTAGGGATCTAATGTTCGGAAGAGGCGTATTTCACACTCCTCAGTCTCAAGTGTGGATTAGAATCACAGCCAGTCTGATATGTTTTCACATACACACACCAACATCTCGCTGAATTTTTCCAGTGGTATACGCTCTCTGGTCAGGCTGCAGGCCTGTTGCATGAGGCCAGAGATGTGGATTTAACCCCGTTGCTGACTTCATGTCAAACTGAACTACCATTCCCTTATTTTGTCTCATCAGAAACAGAGTACGTTTTTGTTGAAGATTTTTTCAAGGAATATACCATGAGCTTGATTGTGCTTACATACTTGCTGAATATAGATTGCAGTAAAGTACCCTGATAAGAAGAGAATGTTGTCGAATCTACAGTTTTTGTCTCAAAGCTCAGATCTCTCCTTTGTTTTTGTCTAACCTCCCACAGATCGTGGAGAAACTTGGGACACGTTGTCCAACGGTGACCACTGACTGAGCTGGACTGAACCGTGGAAGGGGCGTGTTACACCTCCCTTTCCAGCGGGAGTTTATCGAAGCATCTGTCCCACAGGACCCGCGCGCACGTGTGTTCCAGCGGAAAGACTGAAACACCCCCCTCACACACATTTTTGGATTAAGCCTGTGAATATTTTCCCCCACAGAGATCTCACCATTGCTGTCCAAGGGCAGACGCACCTTGGAAGCGCATAAATGTATATAAATCTCATAGCCATTGTCAGCCTGATGTCATCAAACCGCGCACAGACTTCAGGTCCACAAATTATCAGTAGTCTCTGAAACAAGATGAAAATCCGACGGTCTTGACCTCTCTATTGAAAGCCGAGTATTGTGCCATTTCGCACGCCTATTTTCCCGTCAAAAAATTCGTGAAAGGAAACCGCTCAAATGGCGTTTTGTTTCGGCTCTCAAAAGCAGTAACATGCAAGCGGTCCCCGCACTTGCACCCAACGTACCGCACCGACACTAGGCGACTTCGTCAGGAATTCACTGGGGCACAAGATTTGTCTGTGGTTTGTTTGTCTTTGTTTTTTTTCAGTGTTCCAGTGACAAGAACAGCCATTCTGGTTTTGCATTCCTATTTGATGGTAAGGCATACATTTTCACAGTTTAGGACAGTATTGTTGACAGTCCCACATCCTATAACGAAGCTCTGATGGAGAGGCCTGAGAGGATTACCTATTACACGTATTACATTTTTAGTGTCACCTGGCAGCTATGTTCACAAAGCAAAAACATGCAATAAAACTGCCCCAACTGAGAAGGATGTATGGCTGTTAGATGGTGCAACTTGTGTGAGGGGCCTAATCCAGAGAGAGGACGGCCCCTGCTTTCCCTCAGAATGTGTAGCTACATATGCGCCATGGCGGGGGCCATGTCTCCACTGGGAGGAGCATAAGGTGGTTTCACACCTTTCAAAGGTTTCCAATTCTACTTAAAAAAATTGGTTTATAGTACTGCTATCCACAGGGAAGCGTTGCATCCGTCTAGTCCTCCGATAATGAGCAGCGTACAGCCTCCTCTAAACTCTGCAGTTTAGAGCCTCTGTGTCTGTCAGACGGTCTGAATGAGATCCACCATATCAGCGGAGCAATGACAACAGCAGACTATAGTACACCCTCCAAAGTCTCGGACACCAGAGATGTGAGAGTTATATTTTGAATGTGCACAAAGTTGTAAACATGAGCAGAAATCTGATGAAACACATCTGAGCTATACTATACTATATAAACGATACTGCAACGTTGGGCCACTATAGT
>NC_045747.1:32953912-32954045 GCF_008692095.1 Etheostoma spectabile | reverse complement strand
CCTCTGTGCATCTCTAAATGTAACTGTACATAATTCATTTAATGTTTTATAAAATGAACAAAAAGTCTTTCCCATAAAAGTAAATACAGTAAGTGGGGCACAGAGGATGAGGGCCAAACAAAGGTTAAAGGAT
>NC_045747.1:32952432-32953887 GCF_008692095.1 Etheostoma spectabile | reverse complement strand
AGGTCCAGGGTCCCTGGTGTAGGGACCAGGGACCCAAAGTTAAATTATGTTGAGGATCAACTAAGACCACTGAAATTCTAAAGAATGAGAACCACTGTTTTGCATAAATTCTAATCCTTTAACCTTGTTTGGCCCTCATCCTCTGTGCCCCACTTACTGTATTTACTTTTATGGAAAGACTTTTTGTTCATTTTATAAAACATTAAATGAATTATGTACAGTTACATTTAGAGATGCACAGAGGTTAGAGAAGCACTATAGTGGCCCAACGTTGCAGTATCGTTTATATAGTATAGTATAGCTCAGATGTGTTTCATCAGATTTCTGCTCATGTTTACAACTTTGTGCACATTCAAAATATAACTCCTCCCATCTCTGTTGTCCGAGACTTGGAGAGTTGTAATATAGTCTGCTGTGCATGTCATTGCTCCGCTGATATGGTGGATCTCATTCAGACCGTCTGACAGACACAGAGGCTCTAAACTGCAGAGTTTAGAGGAGGCTGTACGCTGCTCATTATCGGAGGACTAGACGGATGCAACGCGTCACTGCCCACAGCAGAGCGGGTCCACCAGCCGCGCTGCTCACCTCTATTGGGAACGTTCTAAAACGCTTACGCGGAAAGGCTTAACGTGGTTTTGTACCTAACAACGATCAATCATCACCATATTTACCATGGCCATATCTTGCTAAACACTTAAATCTGTCAAAAAAAACTAAACTGAATCCAACGATTATAGAGTTATCTCACGATAACGTTTTCTTCTTCATTGGTGTCTATGGCGAGGAAAAGGCTAAACGTGGCTTATGTACCTAAACAACGATCAATTATCACCATATTTTCTCCACACATGTCTCCTCATAACCAGTAAAACTGTTCAAAAAATCGACCAATCTATTATTGGACCACGTTAAAGCTTTTCACGTTAAGCTTTTTCCTTACCCAATATCCTTAATGAAGAGACACGCTTATGTCAGCTACCGTCCATAATAATAGGACTTTGGGTCGATTTTTGACGTTTGTATGGTTAGAGGAGTAATATGTGAGAGAAATATGGTATAATTGATCGATGTTTAGGTACATTAAGCCGACGTTAAGCTTTTTCACGTTAGCTTTTTCCTACAATATCCCTTAATGAAGGAGACCACGCTTAAGTCAGCTACCGTCCATAATATAGGACTTTGGTCCGATTTTTTGACAGTTTGTACTGGTTATGAGAGTATATTGAGAGAAATATGGTGATATGATCGATGTTTAGGTACATTAAGCCACGTTAGCTTTTCACGTTAACTTTTTTTTTTTTTCGTTCACCACAGACCCAAATCTTCTCAGCTGTTGCTGACATATGCTACTGTCTCTTCATATGGTTCATTATGTTTGGCACATTGTCTGGGTCAGTTCTTATATCATAAGAAGTTATATAATGTAAATGCTGAATGCCCTAAAACCTGTTG
>NC_045747.1:32952277-32952422 GCF_008692095.1 Etheostoma spectabile | reverse complement strand
ACACAAAGGCTCCTAACCATACAGTTTTGCACATATCATCAGCAAGACTTGATTTCTCCATTTTTTTTGTTGCACAAAACTCTCCACAAAGTGCCATTTAATGGTTTATTTTTCAATTTTTTTTCCTGGGGGGCATACCCCCAGA
>NC_045747.1:32952070-32952266 GCF_008692095.1 Etheostoma spectabile | reverse complement strand
AGAGCCCCATCCCCCCCACATATAACAAATCCCAATTTAAACCCTGAAGTATAATGATGTTGAAAGAGCCAAAGAAATTGCTTTGTACGCAGCAAAATATGGGTTGGCCCCCCCCAAATCTCACACCAAGGTTTTTGGAAAAGTTGGCAGCTCTGTACGGTACCAATAAACGTTATAATTCGTGGTACAAAAATTA
>NC_045747.1:32951959-32952060 GCF_008692095.1 Etheostoma spectabile | reverse complement strand
TAAAATTAACCAAATATACATTTACAAGTGGCTCATATGTATAGCAAAAAGACTCACGTTCAAGTTTGTATTGCTCCGTCGGTCTCGCTATCGCGTCTTCG
>NC_045747.1:32951792-32951949 GCF_008692095.1 Etheostoma spectabile | reverse complement strand
CTATCAAAAGTTTTTCAACGGTTGTTAGCTCCGCCTCTTCCGCTACGTAGCCAAGATGGCGACCGTTGAGTGTGGAAAGTGTCCATCGATATTAACTCTGTGACCGGTTTGAGTGCACCATCCGGGTATTTTAAGTGCACTACATTTGACCGCACTT
>NC_045747.1:32950438-32951782 GCF_008692095.1 Etheostoma spectabile | reverse complement strand
ATGTGAACGCACTATGTACTCAAATTAGTCAGTTAGTATTTAGTACAGAAGTGCACGATTTGAGACACAGCCCCTGTTTTGCTTTTTAGGATTTTTTCCGTTGTATAGTTTTTAGTGTATATATTAGATGTATGTAATAAAAATGCATTTCACTCCAACAGGAGCTTTATCTCCTACAGACAGGAGTTTTTACCTGAAAAAAACTCGTCCACATTCCTGTTTGAAATTTATCAACTAGTGATGTCACCTATTGAGAAAGCCCAGTTTTTCATATGTGCTGCCCATAGGTGCTGCCTGAGCAAGCACAGCCCACCCAGTGGCTTGTTTAAGTTTGGTTGACCAATGACAACAGAGTGGGCCAACTGACAAATCAGAGCAGACTGGGCTTTTCAAGAAGGCGGGCCAAGAGCTCTAACAGAGTGGGCTTGTTCAAGATGAGCCAGGTCTTCGCAGAATCAATCACCCGCTATTGCCGCTCAATGCATGCCAGTTAAATTTGTGTCTAACTTTGCAGACTTGTTCTGCAGTTTCTTTTCACCAAGTGCAAGAACCCAGGCGGACCCAGGGCATGCTGTGAAACTCCTGGCTCTCAACTGATCTAGCAGCTGATTGGTTCAGAACATGATGACTTTTTATTTAAACTTTTTTATTGTTTTGTAATTGGTGGGCTTTTAATTTATATTAGTCTGATTTAAAGGCTTATTCTGTACAGAACACATGTGGCTGATGGTGACATTAAAAAATCAGAGATACTTGGGCTGAATCTCATTCTCTATTTTACCCTTACCCCAATACTCATTTTGATCAAGGGGTAGGGCCGAGCTGAAGGAGTGTACAGCCCTTTAAACCTAGGGAGGAAGCAAGCTAACTTGTAAACAAGGGGTAGCTATATATATTGCGCAACAAGCAACAATGGCTGCCAGAAAACAGAAATGTGGACATTTTAGCAAATTTATTAAAAAATAAAAACTGAAAGATCACATGGTCATAAGTATTCAGACCCTTTGCTGTGACACTGATATTTAACTCACATGCTGTACATTTCTTCTGATCCTCTTTGAGATGGTTCTATTCCTTCATTGGAGTCCTGCTGTGTGTAATTAAACTGATTTGACTTGATTAGGAAAGGCATACACCTGTCTGTATAAGACCTTACAACTCACAGTGCATGTCAGCGCAAATGAGAATCATGAGGTCAAAGGAACTGCCCAAGGAGCTCAGAGACAGAATTGGGACAAGGCACAGATCTGGCCAAGGTTACAAAACAATTTCTGCAGAACTCAAGGTTCCTAAGAGCATAGTGGCCTCCATAATTCTTAAATGGAAGAAGTTTGGGACGACCAG
>NC_045747.1:32950317-32950428 GCF_008692095.1 Etheostoma spectabile | reverse complement strand
TCCTAGACCTGGCCGTCCAGCCAAACTGAGCAATCATGGGAGAAGAGCCTTGGTGAGAAAGGTAAAGAAGAACCCAACGATCACTGTGGCTGAGCTCCAGAGATGCAGTAG
>NC_045747.1:32950021-32950307 GCF_008692095.1 Etheostoma spectabile | reverse complement strand
GAGAAAGTTCCACAAAGTCAACTATCACTGCTATACTACTATCACCAGTCGGGGCTTTGTGGCAGAGTGGTCCGATGGAAGCCTCTCCTCAGTGCAAGACATATGAAAGCCTGCATAGAGTTTGCCAAAAACACATGAAGGACTCCCAGACAATGAGAATTAAGATTCTCTGGTCTGATGGTCTTTTTGGCGTTAAATCTAAGCAGTATGTGTGGAGAAAACCAGGCACTGCACTTCACTTGCCCAATACAATCCCAAAAGTGAAACATGGTGGTGGCAGCATCAT
>NC_045747.1:32949907-32950011 GCF_008692095.1 Etheostoma spectabile | reverse complement strand
TGTTTTTCAGCTGCAGGGACAGGACGACAAGTTGCAATTGAAGGAAAGATGAATGCGGGTTATTGGGTCACAAGATGTACAGAGATATCCTGGAAGAAAACCTC
>NC_045747.1:32949757-32949897 GCF_008692095.1 Etheostoma spectabile | reverse complement strand
AGTGCTCAGGACCTCAGACTGGGCCAAAGGTTCACCTTCCAACAAGACAATAACCCTAAGCACACAGCTAAAATAACAAAAGAGTGGCTTTGGAACAACTCTGTGACAACTCTGTGACCATTCTTGACTGGCCCAGCCAG
>NC_045747.1:32940994-32949747 GCF_008692095.1 Etheostoma spectabile | reverse complement strand
GCCCTGACCTAAACCCAATTGAGCATCACTGGAGAGACCTGAAAATGGCTGTCCACCAACGTTCACCATCCAACCTGAAGGAACTGGGGAGGATCCCCAAATCCAGGTGTGAAAACTTGTTGCATCATTCCAAAGAAGACTCATGGCTGTACTAGCTCAAAAGGGTGCTTCTACTCAATACTGAGCAATGGGTCTGAATATTGATATTTGTGATATTTCAGGTTTTCATTTTTTAATAAATTTGCAAGCATTTCTACATTTCTTTTTTTTCTGTCAAGATCGGGTGTTGTGTGTACATTAACAAGAAATACAATAAACTTTAGATTTTTGGAAAAAGGCTGCAATGAAACAAAGAGTGAACAATTTAAAGGGGTCTTAATACTTTCCGTGCCCACTGTACTGTATTATTGAAATAATTTGTAATTAATTCCTGTTCATGCATTTGTACATTGTTGGTGGTTATGATATGGGACACTGATGAAAGAAATGTAAGGGAAAGGTTACTGGCCAACAGGCATCAGACTGGTCTGGAATATCAGAACAGCTGTAGTTTGTTTGTTTGTGGTCTTGTGTGTCTTTTTTAGTATTACACATTTGAGTGCCTTGTTATGTGTGCGACATGGAAGTTATGGTTCTAATAGTTGATAATGGTTCTGTAATATAATATATTTCATGTAATGTTTTTGCCTGTTATGTTTAATTTATTGGGCAATAAAGACAGATTTTTGTTAACAAAAAGTTTTTATGAACATCAATGACATTCAAAACAGTGATAACTGAAACAGATGTACAACACACCATGCAGTGTGTATACACATGTGTATTGCAAAGAGATCTAAGTACTACACAGACAAGAACATCTGCCTCTGCACCACCAAAGTGAACATAAAATAACTATAAAATATATAAATGCATATGACACTGTTTTCAAAACCCACGCAATCGACATATAGACACACTTGCAGGCGGCATCTCGGAAGTCTTTTTAATCAGATAGTCCTGATCCTTTCAATCTGACCTCCTCTTGTCCCATCTTGTGTTCACAGAGATCAGTCAGGAGACGGCAGTGAACCCAGTGGATATTGTTAGCACGCTGCAATCCCTCCAGATGCTCAAATACTGGAAGGGAAAGCACCTGGTTTTAAAGAGACAGGTAGGAAACAAAACCATCAAATTTGAAACTTATTTAATCCTATTCCTTTATAATTGGATAATATTTACCAAAATGTAATATAATTATAGCGTTTGACATACATGGCACTTATCACACCCATAGTTACCTAATTACAGTTAAATACAGTAAAAGAATTAATTAATTATTATTACTTAATTGTCTTGAAGACCATAAATGAACATGTACACGTGCATACACATACACACACCTACTGTCTGTTTGGCAGAAAATCTTTACTTTACCCAGCTGAATGGTTACCGTTTGAGTTTAGAACTCTTGTTACTGGGCTACTGTAGACAAGCACAAGCATTTTAGCTTGTAACACAGCTCCACATTGGTGTAGCCAAACAATGTGCATTTTCTTTCTGTAGGACCTTATTGACGACTGGAAGGCCAAGGAAACCAAACGTGGAAATGGCAAGAGCATTGACCCCACAGCCTTAAAATGGACACCGCCTAAAGGGACGTAGAAGGAGCTTCCTTTCACACTCCAAACACCCACACACACACATACACAGACAGATCCTCCACCACCTCCATTGGCATGCTCACAGACCCTGAGCCTAAACCCCTCACACACAAGCTCTTGTACAGACCGCTTGCAGCAGCTACAGCACAATCCACCGTTTCTCTGGATTCAGCAGTCACTGTCACGGCTCGGGAAATTGACTTCAGTCCAACAGTAGCTCACTGATAAAATGCCTGGTCCAGAGAATTTGTTATTAGATGAAAATGAGGCAAATGTGCATGAATTTGGACCTTGAATTTGAATACATGAATGAATAATCAGAAATCTAGTAAGTGCTTAAGACCTGGCTGTGTGTAGACACTTTGTAAGGTTTGGTACTGCAAAATTTGACAAAGTTGTACGCAATCAGGGCATAAAGGAGGGAATTAACACTTGCATGCAAAAGCAAACAAAAAAACATGCATAGCAATAAACATAGTTAATTTATGGCAGTGTTCAGTAACATAAAAACTAAAAGAGACAACCAAACAAAAGCAATATTGCAGCTGCAAGTTGGATTGAAACCAATAGACAGTTTGTTTGAAGGCAAACTAAACTCTACAGCCTGCCACTGGCTATTACTCACTTAAAAGACAGTAATATATTACATGGAGTGGAATTTTAATAACTTTCATCATTTGACAGATTGTAAGTGCATTTATATATTTTACACAGTTTATTAATGTGATTATTTATTTCATAAATGTAATATAGGACCCTTAGGGTTCCACAGCTATTCATCATTTATCTTTATATTTTTTATATTTTCGGATTTAGGCCCCTACTATTCAGTTTTCTAACAAACAGTACAAATTAAATGCAAAACAATAAGCTAGGCATCAGCCAGTGACGTCTGTCTACGTAGGACCCCGGCTGATGTCTCTTTGACCTCATTTGTTATCTGAAAAGTGAAAGTAATTGTGAGTTGTTCGACCACCTCCTGCCCAGACACCTGATTAGCACCGAGCACCAGACACGCCCGCTAATCCAATCTGCAGGCGGCCGGAATTGAACCTGTGCTGCTTTTCATTCTGTTCTCGAGATGGCCGACACAACGCATGCAAGCAGCACGTTGACTCATGCGATGCATTTAGGCAGACATAACCCAGCTGGCTGTGATTAAACAGGATGATTAAACAAGGCCTGAGCCCAAAGTGGATAACGTTTCTAGGAATAGGAGTCCCGAATTTTACTTTATCATTTATTCAGGATATGTGGCAGACATACGAAGCTTAGTGCTGCAAAACCTGGAAAAGAAAAAAAATGTATTAGTATGTAAGTTTAATGTAATAACAGAACGTTTTTCACTTCATGACAAGATATTATCACTTTATTACAACATACAAATGGATCAAGTTATAACAAGAAAATGTTTTTTTTATTACATGATTCTATTTATTACGTAATTACGTGAAAAGTTTCATGTTATAACAAGAAATTATCACGTTATTATGGGAACCATAACGCGCTAATTTTAAAGTGTTTTAACATGTAACGTTTCACGTTATAACATGATCATTCATCTTGTTAGAATATGAAACTCCTATTTGAATGAGGACACGGTGTGCAAACGGATGAATTGTTAAATTTGGCTCATATACTGTACTTGATTTAAATACGTTCTTATGGTTATAACAAGAAACCTTTAATTTTATAACGTGATAAATAATATGTAGTATTTACAAGAAAATGTTCTTGCTGTAACTTGAGTTTTTTGTTGTAATAACAAACATATTGTGTTAAAAACAAAATATCCTGTTATGACCTATAACTTTTCATGTAATAACGTGATACTGATAAGTTTTTAGTTTTCAGCCAGCTCTACGCTTACGTACAGACAGACTGGAAATCCTTGAAAAGGAATTTGATCACATCTTTTTAGAGTTGCAAAAAATTAGAACTACTATAAACTATTATCCCCAGGATTAACTATTGTCTTTTCACACAAAATGGGCATCAGCTACACAGCTGTTGCCTTAGGTCAAATCTTTACCAGATGTCTGAAAGACAGACCAACCCTTTAGTCTGACACTGACAGTGGCTGTTTGAACCTAGAGCGCATCAATAACTCTGCATCTCTCTCATGCAACAAACACACCCATTAGCTGTGTTAGAAACCGTTCCCTCATTCACTCTCTTGTTATTCCCTATATAGTGTTTATTAAACTTAAAACTAAAATATATAGGGAACGACCAAACAAGATTTCAGACGTAAACATATTGTTGCGTCATTAGATGCGTCGGTTATTTAAGAGACGTCCTTGAAAAAAAGCGAGCACTCAGGAGCATGGTTAAAGGCTGTGTATATGTTGAATGTTACGTTTCCATTGTTTAGAAACGAAAGCCCGCCCCATTTTTCAATTTCAGTTTTCACGTTTTTTTCTGCTTCTTCTTCTTCTCTTCCTCCGGGTAACCACAACCACGTTGCATTGTGGTAAACAGGAGTAAAATAAAGGGTACTTTCTCTCTTAATACATCCATGGTTGTATCGTATGTACGCTCAAATTAGCTGTGCATTGTGGGTCTTTTATAGTGGACTATATAGTGAATGAAATTAACCGCGGAGAATTGGAAGACCACTACAAAATGGCGAACACACACATATAGACAAATATGCACTCTGTCCGTGATGTGGAACGGTTTGTAACACAGCTATTGTGTCCAGTATTTAATCACAGCGACCAGGCGCTTATCTAGGCTGCTATAGCTGCCATTGGCTATGTTTGGATCGTGTTATGTCACCAGAAAGGAACATACCTGGATGTGTTTAATTACCACCTGTCTTCCCCTTCCTTTTTAAACCTTTTATCTTAGTGACAGCTTTGTTGTTTTATGTCTTCACTTATAGTGTGAAAAGTAAAGGTACGTAGGGGAATCAGAAGCTGTTCTCAGTGTTGGAGCAGCCAAACATGTTTGCTGTCTTTTCTGTGTCCTTTTGTGGTGGGTTGGTTAAAGTTCTCAATGCTATTTTATACTTTTTCTACCTCTAAGGTTTACCACTGTATAAAAGCTACAACGGCCCGTTTTAAGCATCTTTTTTTTGTAATCTGTTTGTAACTATATAGCTGTGTTCAGCCAGCAAGTGTGCTTTTTTTATTTACTAGATTTTAAATAAAATATATTTATAAACTTAGAAAAATATGTTAACTGTGTAGAACGCAAAAGACAAGAATGCTAGAGGAATGTCTGCTCTGTAGGACTGCCTTCCATGTAAATATGAATATTTATCTCAAGATTTTATGTAGTCTTGAATGTGTCTAGAAGTTCTCGAAAGATGCAGGAGGGAGGATCCAAGGCAACAAAGACAATGACAGAAGTCATTTACATTTCAGAGGTTCATCTCCTGTTATTAAAAGTGACATATGATTGAATCAGAACACGTCACTTTAGTACATTATCACTACTTGTCATCGCCGTAATTGCTGCTGCAAGCAGTCGGGAAAACACAAGCACATTCTTTTTGTGAGTGCCAGAATTTATCTATTATATAATACAGCCCACTGTGTATGATTGAAAACATTTTTATTTTTATTGATCAACATGTTCATTTTTTGTTCAGTAGTTTGACAGTTTGGGAAATTACTCTTATTCACTTTCTTGAGAGTTAGATGAGTAAATTGATACCACTCTGGTACCTGTGTGCTAAATATAAAGCAGGTTAGCTTAGCTTAGCACAAAAAGACATTGCTAGTACCTTTGTATTGTCTTTGTTGGGGGAAAACCTTTAGTCAATAGTAAATTTAGTAAATTTCAGGAAAAAAGGCTTATTGGAAAACATTCTATTGAGCTGTTTACCTCCTTCAAAGTCTGCCTTAATCGCCTTGTCTCTGTTTAAACATTTGTAAAATACAAGGGTTTTGCCCCATAGCAACAATTTGTACCAAATATGAGAGTGGTGTCATGTAACGCAGCAAAGCAAATAAGTATATTTCCCAAAAATGTCAAACTATTTATTTAAAGGAACACACAGACTTATTGGGACTTTAGCTTATTCACCGTATCCCCCAGAGTTAGATAAATCCATACGTACCCTTTTCATCTCTGTGTCGTAACTCTGTCTGACGCACTGAATCTGGGAGGTAACCGGCTCCATCTAGCCTACTGCTCCCAATACGTGACTAAATAACACAAACATTTTCCAGTTTACATGTTGTGATTTGTATAGTCACAGGGTGTACAAATAAGTCACATGAGACACAGCCATCTTCTAACCGTATACATACTGAGAACTATTCTCAGAAGGTGCTTGAGAATAGTTGGATTAATCTAACTCGGGGGATACAGTGAATAAGCTAAAGTCCCAGTAAGTCGGCGTGTTCCTTTAACCATTGTGCATAAGCTTAGACAGAAGTCGGCTGTGAAATTGGAGGTGTGTGGCCACCAATGTCAGACTGAATCATCTTTTTTTCTTTTTCTCTTTTTTTGTATTGTTGTTTTTGTGCCACAATGTCACCTTACCTTTACAAACTACAGCCGAGAGTTCTATTAGCTTTTCTTCTTTCTTCTAAAAACAATTGTTGCCTTTAAATTCTATATGTATGTATGTAGTTCTTTGTGTCTTGTTTTTCTGTTGTTGTTTTTTTAAACTGATGTTATCTTTTTACCATCTGTGGAATTATTCATCTGTGTTTTACATGTTTATGTTTTCTCTCATCCTGTGGTTGGTTTGCCTGTCTTCATTTGGGCTTTGCATGACATCTCAGACTGGCAGAGTCAATACAATATAGAAAGGTCTACATGTATCCTTTTAGCACCTGTTCTCAATAAACTTCTCTGAGACGGGCTGCTGGAATTAATCATCACTGTTGTATGTATAGGGACTGCTTTGTTTGCCAATTCTTAAGTGCATTTACAGAAAAGTGCACTTTTAAAGGGAAAATCTATCCTAAAAAAAGCAACTTCCTGATGATGTTCCATACATGTCTGTGCCGATTTTGTTATTGACTGTACTTTTGCTTTTGTCATGTTGATATATTTACCTGTAAAGGTATGATGGAGTGATTAAAATAATCTGCGGTCCCCTCAGAATCATTTGGCAGCCATTTTGTACTCACATTTAACATAAAATTCATCCTAAACAGCCTACTTTCTATTCTCACAGTAGCAGCAAAGGGAATGTCATTTTTGTCTCTTGACTGGAAAATACTTTTAAACCAAGGGGGGGGAGGGGGGGCACTCAACTTACTAAGGGCCACATTGAAAAATAAGAGTCACACCAGGGGTAGTCTATATATACAACTTTCCACTTCCGGGATTGCTCTGTTGCCGCCGGACATTTTGCCTGTGTATCTCATTTAGGACAGATATCCGTTGCCTTGGGCTTCATTTGTGGTGGCATTTTAAACTCTGGTGGATCATATAGCTCATATAGTCTTCTCACAGACAATTTGGTATTTATAAAGCTGTAAAAAATTCAGCAAGAAAGTACCTTAGCCATCCCAGAATTTAGCACATCAAGCAAAACGATGATTACATTTTTAGCTTCAGAGCAACTTGCTGGTTGTTAACACAGCTGAATAGAGTCATAGTTACTAAGAGAAATCAGAGGCATTCCATCACCTTCCATAGGCCACCCGTGAGCTGTTGTATTGTAGTCCTGCAGCACTTGACCCTGCCAACTATTAAAACTTAGCAATCAAAGCAGCGGCACACAAAAGTAGCGTGGCATCCATATGTAGCTCAGTTGTGCTTTTGTACTTGCTTCTCCCCCTTCCTTTCTCTTCAGTAATAAATGCAAATGGTGAAAAAAAAGCTGAGCTTGGTCAGATGTGTTGTTTGTGTGTTACACTAGCTGTTTCCCCCGGCAACAGTCCTAGTCCTGAGCGGGTAAAGGATTGTTTGGGCCAGGTCAGTTCGTCTATATCATGATGTTTCATTTCCGGGATTATTCAGGTGCCGCCGGAAATCCGGCCAGATGTCCCTCACCTTCTTCTTCATTTGTGTTGGCGTTCTAAACTCCGGTGGATTTCTGAGGACTATGGTTAACTGCTCCTCAGATCTCTGCAGGGTAAATCCAGACAGCTAGCTAGACTATCTGTCCAGTCTGAGTTGTCTGTTTCACGACTAAAACAACTTTTGAATGTACACATACAGTAAATGAGTTCAATATAAGTCTTCTAAATGCCAATTCTGTTTGGACTAGCCAGGCCCTCCTCCACAGTGGTGTGGAGGAAGGTCTGGTAATGCGAGAATAGTTAACAGTTAAACAAAGAATGTATGAATCAATGGCAAACAAGGTACTGTATGTGTCATTCTGCCTCTCACTAGGACGTGTCCACCTCCAGATGACAAGTAGGGATGTAACGAACACATCGCGAAAGGCTGCAACGTATTGCGAAAGATATTCCGAGATTTTTTTGCTTGTTGAAAGAAAATATCAACCAAGTACACTTTTCTCTCTGTTTATTTATCGCAAGTAATATCGTTATCGCAACATTCCACAACCCCGCCCCAAAATTCGAAACTGTTCAGTTTAACCTGCCCAGAAACTTATAAACATTTTCCTTTACATGAAGAAAGCTGTTTGCACCATAAGCTGATGCAGAAAAGGCCCAAATTGTTGAGGAAAAAAATCACCAGAATGCAGGAAAAAGTGTTGGATTTGCTCAAAATTTCATTTTTACTCAAAAGTGGAGATCTCAACGCTTCAAATATTGAGCCCAAAGTAATGCCCTTGTACACACAGGAAACCAAAAGTAAATTACATCTTAGACTGTTTGAAAGCTTCCATCACACTTCACTTTTTATCTCAACCGGTTGTTATCTTCACACATTAACACCGATTCCTAACCGATTCACGGAGCATCGTTACATCTCTAATTACAAGCCTTCACATAGCATTAAAGATGTGTATCCATCTGGGTGGTGACTAATTACTGGATGATAGGATGTGTAGGTATAGTTGAAACATGTAGCAGCCAGTCCTTTGGTTTTGTTTCACATTTGGTAGGAACTTTCTCTGATAAGTATGATGAATGGGTTATCATTTTCAGAGTATCACTACCAGTGGTTGCTAAGTGTGTGTACAGGGTCGGGTCCCCCCCCCTAAAATATGATTGCTCTCCCTGGTGC
>NC_045747.1:32937297-32940984 GCF_008692095.1 Etheostoma spectabile | reverse complement strand
CATTCCATTGGGCTAGAGTGCTGTCAATCTTATTGATTGAATGTGATTGTGATTTCCATTGGATTAGAGTACTGTCACCTGGCTGCCTTTGTCACATGAACAATCAACAATTTCCACGACGACTATCAAACATTCTGATACCATGGAAACAACATTGGAATTTTTTTTTTTTAAAGTGGCAGCCGTAGCCTGTTGAAAATGTGTATTGTATTCTGAAATACAAATTGTTTAAAATGAAAAGAAAAATACTTAGCACATCTATAACATAAGACAGGTGCGTTGGAGGGGGATAAGTAAGCTGCAAAGAAACTCCCGCACACTGTCTAACTCTTTTTCCTTTCAATTTTTGAAAGTTTTTTTCTAAAAGGAAAATATCTTGACATGAATCCAAAAGATTATTAACAAATATAAATCAGCCTAACATAGATAATAGGCTTACTGCCTTTAGGTAAGGAAATCACTGGTAGCCATCCACAGATACAGCTCATCCTAAGTCACTGTGCAACATAAAAACATGATTTATAAAATCATACCAACAGTTCTTTTAATAGCTTAGTATTATATGCACCATGTGTAAAGTCTTTGGGCTGCCCGTGTTATTGAAGACCCAGTTGAATATGCAACTTAATTTTATTAAATATGTAGTAGGGGGTCCGTGCTCCGTCCCTTTCTCAGATAAGGGGTCAAGCATGCGAGAGATGGACAAGATGAATGATGGGGTCTTAATTATGATAAGGTTCCATGACACAACAGCTCTCGAGGTGTCTGATTCATGCTTCCTTTTTTTCCCCACACAATAAAAACGTTAATCGTTGATCTTGAATATTTTCCTCACTGGCTATCCAACTCAGCCGTATCGTTGGTTAGAGTGGCAACACAGAATAAAGACATAGTCAGCTAATGTTATCAGCTTTAATGGATTTGGCATCAAATAGGCAAACTCCTTTAAAAAAAAAAATGAAAGCTTACATATACATAGATTCAAATATGACTAAATATAATAGATAACTATATAGATTATCGTTCAACAGGCAATGATTTGCTGTGATTTGCAGCAACTTAAATTAATTTCTAGTGTGTAGACCATCCGTCCTGGTCCGACTGTCCCGTCGATCAACAACATAGGACTGAATTATACAGGACATTGTAGTTTCATCTGAGCATTGATTATGGTCTATTTTTCTGTTTCATTTTTTTTTTTATATTTAGTAGGAGTCATAATTCCTTTCCTCTTCCATATCTGAAAAATAGAGAGAAAGAGAGCAAAAATATGAGACTCGAACAAGGCGTTTCTCTAGCAGGAATCCTTGATAAGATGATGACATGAAGCATAATGTTTTCACAAGTAAAGATGAATATACAGATGGGACTCTTTCCAGCACAAAAGGAAAATATTATAAAAGCTTAGAGGTGACATGTTAAAACAGAATAACTTGCCTGCCCAAATAAGTGAACAAAGATAAATGCTGGTTGGAAAAAAAGGAAAATTCCACATTTCTAATTCTTATAATTCCTATACCTGTATGATTTTTAAATTGTGTAAAGGAGTCGGCATTACCTCCACCTAGACTTCTTCTGCCCATGAGTCCAACAAACATCTCCCCTTTATTTCCTAATGAACAGAGACAGAAAGACAGAGATAGAGGAAAAAACAGATATCCACGAGGGTCAAAAGAAAGCAAATTATCTTAAATCTGGTGTTAATATAAAAAGACAAATAAAAAGCAAGACAGCACTTGTGTGTGTCTTTCTGCTCGTTTAATGATACTCACTTTTCTTGCCGAGTCTCACAGGTTGAGATGAGCCTGAAGTGAAGGAAGGATAAAATGTTGTAAATAGTACAATAGGGACACCACAAATTTTTGTAGCAATATAACAAAGATATGACTTGAGTTAGGAAAAAAACACAAAGCGCAATTTGGTTTCTTCAAAAATACCATAACTCAACTATATTATTCCCCACAAAGTACAATTCTGTATGCACATTTGTTTGTGTTCCTTTACCCGAGCTTCTTCCCATCAGGCCGTGGAACTGCTGTCCTTTGGACCGCTTGATGAGGTCTGCCAGCCGGATGGTTATTCCTCTCTCTAGTGGGTATCCCTGCACACACGCACACACACACACACACACACACACCCGACACAACCACACACACACACACGCACACTGTGAGTCATTGCAGGTTTGGTACAGGAATGAATGAAGTTCAAGGTATTCCTCCTGATCCAATCCCTGCTGTCTGAGGGGTGAAGGTCTGCTCCACACAGCTCCACCTCCAGCTGGGAGGGTAGCGCCACTTGGGAGGTTGGGGGAGGGGGGAAGGGGGGGAAGGGGGGTACAGTAACGCAGCCCGGTTGATTCCCAGAGCAACACCGATTCCAATAATATGTCAATCAAGATTATCAAATCACTTGGTAATTTAACACTCCCTTTTTCACTTCCGTTTTTTTTTCAAAGTACTCGCTGTTACTTCCACCCTCAAGGCCACTTTCCATAAATGATAAATGACAATGTTGTGTTGTAATTAATTAATGAATAGGGGAAATGATGAAAACATCTGTTTTTAATTACGTCGACTTTAAATGACTGACTGTGAGAGTGGGTGCTGTAACTGAGCAGCGTAAACTGAGGATGCAATTAGTAGAGCAAGATGTACAGCCCCTTCCCCAAAGTAAGTTCACTGTCTGCTGGAGGCATGCACCCCACCCCCCCCCCCCCTTCACTTTTCAAAATCCTTTTTAAGTTCTCTTTCACCAAATTTCCCAGTTTCAGATTGATTTTGAACATAATCTCTCTAAACATTCTCTTCAGCTGTCAAAGTCAGATATTGATCCGGGGCGTCCTTGTAGCTCAGCTGGGTGAGCGTGGCCCCCATAGGCAAAAGCTCAGTCCTTCCCGTGGCAGCCGCGGCTTTGAGTCTGACCCAAATCTCTGCATCTTGTGTCCACCACACACCCATAATTTCTATACTGAATGAATCAGGGTCTATCCAAGGAGTCTGCCTGTATAAAGAAAGTTTTTCCTCGCCACTGTCTCACCAAATGCTTGTTCTTGGGGGAGAATTATTGGGTCTCTGTAAATTATAGTGTAGTCTGGACTTACATTATCTGAAAAGTGTTTTGAGGTAACTTCTGTTATTGATTGACACTATAAATAACTATAAACTGTAAAAAATAAAAAATAAAAATTCCAAAATGCTGTTAAGTTGACAATTGCTTTCCCAGACCTCTTCTTTTTATCTTCTTGAAAATGGGGGGGGGGGGGGGGGGACGTCACACAGTACTTTTACAGAATAATATTCCAGTTGCTTTATTTATTATTGTCTTCTGCTTGATGTTCCGGGCTTCTTCTGACTACTGTAACGGGGTCTTTACAGGTCTCCCTAAAAAATCAATCAGACAGCTGCAGCTGATTCAGAGTCCTCACTAAGACCAGAGACTGGATCACATCACTCCAGTTCTGAGTCTTTACACTGCTCCTGTGTCTCAAAGAATTGATTTCAAAGTACTCTTGCTAGTTTATAAATCCCTTAACGGTTTAGGTCCAAATACATTTCGATCTGCTACTACACTATGACCCCCCCAGACCCCAGGTCATCTGGGACAGGTCTACTTCTGTCCCCAGAGTCAGAACTAAACAGGGTGAAGCAGCTTTCAGTTTCTATGCCCTCATATCGGAATCAACTC
>NC_045747.1:32898229-32937272 GCF_008692095.1 Etheostoma spectabile | reverse complement strand
GTGTTCCGTTCGAGCCAGCGGAGGGCGTGGGGGGAAAAGATGTACAGAGATATCCTGGAAGAAAACCTCATCAGAGTGCTCAGGACCTCAGACTGGGCCAAAGGTTCACCTTCCAACAAGACATAACCCTAAGCACACAGCTAAAATAACAAAAGAGTGGCTTTGGAACAACTCTGTGACAACTCTGTGACCATTCTTGACTGGCCCAGCCAGAGCCTGACCTAAACCCAATGAGCATCACTGGAGAGACCGAAAATGGCTGGCACCAACGTTCACCATCCAACCTGAAGGAACTGGGGAGGATCCCCAAATCCAGGTGTGAAAACTTGTTGCATCATTCCAAAGAAGACTCATGGCTGTACAGCTCAAAAGGGTGCTTACTCAATACTGAGCAATGGGTCTGAATATTGATATTGTGATATTCAGGTTTTCATTTTTAATAATTTGCAAGACATTCTACATTTCTTTTTTCTGTCAAAAGGGTGTTGTGTGTACATTAACAGAAATACAAAAACTTTAGATTTTTGGAAAAAGGCTGCAATGAAACAAGAGTGAACAATTTAAAGGGGTCTTAATACTTTCCGTGCCCACTGTACTGTATTATTGAAATATTTGTAATTAATTCCTGTTCATGCATTTGTACATTGTGGTGGTTATGATATGGACACTGATGAAAGAAATGTAAGGGAAAGGTTACTGGCCAACAGGCATCAGATGGTCTGGAATATCAGAACAGCTGTAGTTGTTTGTTTGTGGTCTTGTGTGTCTTTTTTAGTATTACACATTTGGTGCCTTGTTATGTGTGCGACATGGAGTTATGGGTTCTAATAGTTGATAATGGTTCTGTATATAATATATTTCATGAATGTTTTTTGCCTGTTATGTTTATTTATTGGGCCATAAAGACAGATTTTTGTTAACAAAAGAGTTTTATGAACATCAATGACATTCAAAACGTGATAACTGAAACAGATGTACAACACACCATGCAGTGTGTATACACAGTGTGTATTGCAAAGAGATCTAGTACTACACAGAAAGAACATCTGCTCTTGCACCACCAAAGTGAACATAAAATAACTATAAAATATAAAATGCATATGACACTGTTTTCAAAACACGCAATCGACATATAGACACACTTGCAGGCGGCATCTCGGAAGTCTTTTTAATCAGTAGTCTGATCCTTTCAATCTGACTCCTTGTCCCATCTTGTGTTCACAGAGATCAGTCAGGGACGGCAGTGAACCCAGTGGATATTGTTAGCACGCTGCAATCCCTCCAGATGCTCAAATACTGGAAGGGAAAGCACCTGGTTTTAAGAGAGTAGGAACAAACCTCAATTTGAAATAGAATCGTCTAATGCGTAGTTATTTATTTTTTATGTTAATTCACAGAAAGACAAAGCATTGCTTGATGTTGTCATTTGCAAATAGAAAAGGTTAAAGAGCAACTTTATTCTAGCTAATTTCTTGATTAAAGCCAAAACAAGAAGATAGAAACTATTTAATCTATTCCTTTATATTGGATAATTTTACCAAAATGTAATAATTATAGCGTTGACATACATGGCACTTATCACCCATAGTACTAATTACAGTTAAATACAGTAAAAGAATTAATTAATTTTATTACTTAATTGTCTGAAGCCATAAATGAACATGTACACGTGCATACACATACACACACCTACTGTGTTTGCAGAAAATCTTTACTACCCAGCTGAATGGTTACCGTTTGGTTAGGACTCTTGTACTGGGCTACTGTAGAAAGCACAAGCATTTTAGCTTGTAACACAGCTCCACATTGGTGTAGCCAACAATGTGCATTTTCTTTCTGTAGGACTTATTGCGACTGGAAGGCCAGGAAACCAAACTGGAAATGGCAAGAGCATTGACCCCACAGCCTTAAAAGGACACCGCCTAAAGGGACGTAGAGGAGCTCTTTCACACTCAAACACCACACAACCATACACAGACGATCCTCCACACTCCATTGGCATGCTCACAGACCTGAGCCTAAACCCCTCACACACAAGTCTCTGTACAGACCGCTTGCAGCAGTACGCACAATCCACCGTTTCTCTGGATTCAGCAGTCACTGTCACGGCTCGGGAAATGATTCAGTCAACAGTAGCTCATGATAAAATGCCTGGTCCAGAGAATTGTTTATTAGATGAAAATGAGGCAAATGGGCATGAATTTGGACCTTGAATTTGAATACATGAATGAATAATCAGATCTAGTAAGTGCTTAAGACCTGGCTGTGTGTAGACACTTTGTAAGTTTGGTACTGCAAAATTTGACAAAGTGTACGCAATCAGGGCATAAAGGAGGAATTAACACTTGCATGCAAAAGCAAACAAAAAAAAAATGCATAGCAATAAACAGTTAATTTATGGCAGTGGTTCAGTAACATAAAAACTAAAAGAGACAACCAAACAAAAGCAATATTGCAGCTGCAAGTTGGATTGAAACCAATAGACAGTTTGTTTGAAGGCAAACTAAACTCTACAGCCTGACTGGCTATTACTCATTAAAAGACAGTAATATATTACATGGAGTGGAATTTTAATAACTTTCATCAGACAGATTGTAAGTGCATTTATATATTTTACACAGTTTTTAATGTGATTATTTATTTCATAAATGTAATATAGGACCCTTAGGGTTCCACAAGCTATTATCATTTATCTTTATATTTTTTATATTTTCGGATTTAGGCCCTACTATTCGTTTCTAACAAACAGTACAATAAAATGCAAAACAATAAGCTAGGCATCAGCCAGTGACGCTGTCTCGTAGGACCCGGTGATGTCTCTTTGACCTCATTTGTTATCTGAAAAGTGAAAGTAATTGTGAGTTGTTCGACCACCTCCTGCCAGACACCTGATTAGCACCGAGCACCAGACACGCCCGCTAATCCAATCTGCAGGCGGCCGGAATTGAACCTGTGCTGCTTTTCATTCTGTTCTCGAATGGCCGACACAACGCATGCAAGCAGCACGGACTCATGCGATGCATTAGGCAGACAAACCAGCTGGCTGTGTTAAACAGGATGATTAAACAAGGCCTGAGCCCAAAGTGGATAACGTTTCGGAATAGGAGTCCCGAATTTTACTTTATCATTATTCAGGATATGTGGCAGACATACGAAGCTTAGTGCTGCAAAACTGGAAAAGAAAAAAAATGTATTAGTATGTAAGTTAATGTAAACAGAACGTTTTTCACTTCATGACAAGATATTATCACTTTTTTACAACATACAAATGGATCAAGTTAACAAGAAAATGTTTTTTTATTACATGATTTTTATTATAATTACGTGAAAAGTTTCATGTTATAACAAGAAATTATCACGTTATTATGGGAACCATAACGCGCTAATTTTAAAGTGTTTTAACATGTAACGTTTCACGTTATAACATGATCACATCTTGTTAGAATATGAAACTCCTATTGAATGAGGACACGGTGTGCAAACGGATGAATTGTTAAATTTGGCTCATTACTGTACTTGATTAAAATCGTTTTTATGGTTATAACAAGAACCTTTAATTTTATAACGTGATAAATAATATGTAGTATTTACAAGAAATGTTCTGCTGTAACTTGAGTTTTTTGTTGTAATACAAACATATGTGTTAAAAACAAAATATCCTGTTTGACCTATAAACTTTTCATGTATAACGTGATACTGATAAGTTTTTTAGTTTTCAGCCAGCTCTACGCTTACGTACAGCAGACTGGAATACTGAAAAGGAATTTGATCACATCTTTTAGAGTTGCAAAAATTAGAACTACTATAACTATTTCCCCGGATTAACTATTGTCTTTTCAACAAAATGGGCATCAGCTACACAGCTGTTGCCTTAGGTCACATCTTTACCAGAGTCTGAAAGACAGACAACCCTTTAGTCTGACACTGACAGTGGCTGTTTGAACCTAGAGCGCATCAAAAATCTGATCTCTCTCATGCAACAAACACACCCATTAGCTGTGTTAGAAACCGTTCCCTCATTCACTCTCTTGTTATTCCCTATATAGTTGTTTTATAAACTTAAAACTAAAATATATAGGGAACGACCAAACAAGATTTCAGACGTAAACATATTGTTGCGTCATTAGATGCGTCGGTTATTTAAGAGACGTCCTTGAAAAAAGCGGCACTCAGGAGCATGTTAAAGGCTGTGTATATGTTGAATGTTACGTTTTCATGTTTAGAACGAAAGCCCGCCCCATTTTTCAATTTCAGTTTTCACGTTTTTTCTGCTTCTCTCTTTCTCTTCCTCCGGGAACCACAACCACGTTGCATTGTGGTAACAGGAGTAAAATAAAGGGTACTTTCTCTCTTAATACATCCATGGTTGGATCGTAGTACGCTCAAATTGCTGTGCATGTGGGTCTTTTATAGTGGATCTATAGTGATGAAATTAACCGCGGAGAATTGGAAGACCACTAAAAATGGCGAACACAACCTATAGACAAATATGCACTCTGTCCTGATGTGGAACGGTTTGTAACACAGCTATTGTGTCCAGTATTTAATCACAGCGACCAGGCGCTTATCTAGGCTGCTATAGCTGCCATTGGCTGTTTGGATCGTGTTATGTCACCAGAAAGGAACATACCTGGATGTGTTTAATTACCACCTGTCTTCCCCTTCCTTTTTTAACCTTTATCTTAGTGACAGTTTTGTTGTTTATGTCTCACTTATATGTGAAAAGTAAAGGTACATAGGGGAATCAGAAGCTGTTCTCATGTTGGAGCAGCCAAACATGTTTGCTGTCTTTCTGTGTCCTTTTGGTGGGTTGGTTAAAGTTCTCAATGCTATTTATACTTTTCTACCTTAAGGTTTACCACTGTATAAAAGCTACAACGGCCCGTTTTAAGCATCTTTTTTGTAATCTGTTTGTAACTATATAGCTGTGTTCAGCCAGCAAGTGTGCTTTTTTTACAGATTTTAAATAAAATATATTATTAAACTTAGAAAATATGTTACTGTGTAGAAACGCAAAAGACAAAAATGCTAGAGGAATGTCTGCTCTGTAGGACATGCTTCCATGTAAATATGAATATTTATCTCAAGATTTTATAGTTGAATGTGTCTAGAAGTTCTCGAAAGATGCAGGAGGGAGGATCCAAGGCAACAAAGACAATGACAGAAGTCATTTACATTTCAGAGGTTCATCTCCTGTTATTAAAAGTGACATATGATTGAATCAGAACACGTCAATTTAGTCATATCACTACTTGTCATCGCCGTAATTGCTGCTGCAAGCAGTCGGGAAAACACAAGACATTTTTTGTGAGTGCCAGATTTATCTATTATATATACAGCCCACTGGTATGATTGAAAACATTTTTATTTTTATGATCAACTGTTCATTGTGTCAGTAGTTTGACAGTTGGGGAATTACTCTTATTCACTTTCTTGAGGTTAGAGAGTAAATTGATACCACTCTGGTACCTGTGTGCTAAATATAAAGCAGGGTAGCTTAGCTTAGCACAAAAAGACATTGCTAGTACCTTGTATTGTCTTTGTTGGGGGAAACAACTTTAGTCAATAGTAAATTTAGTAAATTCAGGAAAAAAGGCTTATGGAAAACTTCTATTGAGCTGTTTACCTCCTTCAAAGTCCGCCTAATCGCCTTGTCCTGTTAACATTTGTAAATACAGGGTTTGCCCCATGCAACAATTTGTACCAAATATGAGAGTGGTGTCATGTAACGCAGCAAAGCAAATAAGTATATTCCAAAATGTCAAACTATTTATTTAAGGAACACACAGACTTATTGGGACTTTAGCTTATTCACCGTATCCCCCAGAGTGATAAAACCATACGTACCCTTTTCATCTCTGTGTCGTAACTCTGTCTGACGCACTGAACTGGGAGGTAACCGGCTCCATCTAGCCACTGCTCCAATACGTGACTAAATAACAAACATTTTCCCGTTTACATGTTTGGATTTGTATAGTCACAGGGTGTCAAAATAAGTCACATGAGACACAGCCATCTTCAACCGTATACATACTGAGAACTATTCTCAGAAGGTGCTTGAGAATAGTTGGATTAATCTAACTCGGGGGATACAGTGAATAAGCTAAAGTCCCAGTAAGTCGGCGTGTCCTTTAACCATTGTGCATAAGCTTAGACAGAGTCGGCTGTGTGAAATTGGAGGTGTGTGGCCACCAATGTCAGACTGAATCATCTTTTTTCTTTTCTTCTTTTTGTATTGTTGTTTTTGTGCCACAAGTCACCTTACCTTACAAACTACAGCCGAGAGTTCTTAGCTTTCTTCTTTCTTCTAAAAACAAATGTTGCCTTTAAATTTCTATGTATGTATGTAGTTCTTTGGGTCTTGTTTTCTGTTGTTGTTTTTTTTAACTGTGTTATCTTTTACATCTGTGGATTAATCATCTGGTTTTACATGTTTATGTTTCTCTCACCTGTGGGTGGGTGCCTGTCTTATTTGGGCTTTGCATGACATCTCAGACTGGCAGAGTCAATACAATATAGAAAGGTCTCATGTATCCTTTTAGCACCTGTTCTCAATAAACTTCTCTGAGACGGGTGCTGGAATTAACATCACTGTTGTATGATAGGGACTGCTTTGTTTGCCAATTCTTAGTGCATTTACAGAAAAGTGCACTTTTTAAGGGAAAATCTATCCTAAAAAAAGCAACTTCCTGATGATGTTCCATACATGTCTGTGCCGATTTTGTTATTGACTGTACTTTTGCTTTTGTTGTTGATATTTTACCTGTAAAGGTATGATGGAGTGATAAATAATCTGCGGTCCCCTCAGATCATTTGGCAGCCTTTTGTACTCACATTTAACATAAATTCATCCTAAACAGCCTACTTTCTATTCTACAAGTAGCAGCAAAGGGAATGTCATTTTTGTCTCTTGACTGGAAAATACTTTTAAACCAAGGGGGGGGAGGGGGGGACTCAACTTACTAAGGGCCACATTGAAAATAAGAGTCACACCAGGGGTATAGCTATATATCAACTTTCCACTTCGGGATTGCTCTGTTGCCGCCGGACATTTTGCCTGTGTATCTCATTTAGGACAGATATCCGTTGCCTGGGCTTCATTTGTGGTGGCATTTTAAACTCTGGTGGATCATATAGCTCTATAGTCTTCTCACAGACAATTGGTATTTATAAAGCTGTAAAAAATTCAGCAGAAAGTACCTAGCATCCAGAATTTAGCACATCAGCCAACGATGATTACATTTTTAGCTTCAGAGCAACTTGCTGGTTGTTAACACAGCTGAATAGAGTCATAGTTACTAAGAGAAATCAGAGGCATTCCATCACCTTCCAAGGCCACCGTGAGCTGTTGTATGTAGGCTGAGCACTTGACCCTGCCAACTATTAAAAATTAGCAATCAAAGCAGCGGCACAACAAGTAGCGTGGCATCCATATGTAGCTCAGTTGTGTTTTGTACTTGCTCCCCCTTCCTTTCTCTTCAGTAATAAATGCAAATGGTGAAAAAAAAGCTGAGCTTGGTCGATGTGTGTGTTTGTGTGTTACACTAGCTGTTCCCCCGGCAACAGGCCTAGTCCTGAGGGGTAAAGGATTGTGGGCCAGGTCAGTTCGTATATCATGATGTTTCATTTCCGGGATTTTCAGGGCCGCCGGAAATCGGCCAGATGTCCCTCACCTTCTTTCATTTGTGTTGGCGTTCTAAACTGGTGGATTTCGAGGACTATGGTTAATGCTCCTCAGATCTCTGCAGGGTAAATCCAGACAGCTAGCTAGACTATCTGTCCAGTCTGAGTTGTCTGTTTCACGACTAAAACAACTTTGAATGTACATACAGTAAATGAGTCAATATAAGTCTTCTAAATGCAATTCTGTTGGACTAGCCAGGCCCTCCCCAGTGGTGTGGAGGAAGGTTGGTAATGCGAGAATAGTTAACAGTTAAACAAGATGTATGAATCAATGGCAAACAAGGTACTGTATGTCTTGCCTCTCACTAGGACGTGTCCACCTCAGTGACAAGTAGGGATGTAACGAACATGCGAAAGGCTGAACGTATTGCGAAAGATATTCCGAGATTTTTTGCTTGTTGAAAAAAATATCAACCAAGTACACTTTTCTCTCTGTTATATCGCAAGTAATATCGTTATCGAACATTCCACAACCCCGCCCCAAAATTCGAAACTGTTCAGTTTAACCTGCCAGAAACTTATAAACATTTTCCTTTACATGAAGAAGCTGTTTGCACCATAAGCTGATGCAGAAAAGGCCCAAATTGTTGAGGAAAAAATCACCGAATGCAGGAAAAAGTGTTGGATTTGTCAAAATTTCATTTTTACTCAAAAGTGGAGATCTCAACGCTTCAAATATGAGCCCAAAGTAATGCCCTTGTACACACAGGAACCAAAAGTAAATTACACTTAGACTGTTTGAAAGCTTCCATCAACTTCACTTTTTATCTCAACCGGTTGTTATCTTCACACATTAACACCGATTCCTAACCGATTCACGGAGCATCGTTACATCTCTAATTACAAGCCTTCACATAGCATTAAGATGTGTATCCATCGGGTGGTGACTAATTACTGGAGATAGGATGTGTAGGTATAGTTGAAACATGTAGCAGCCAGTCCTTTGGTTTGTTTCACATTTGGTAGGAACTTTCTCTGAAAGTATGATGAATGGGTTATCATTTTCCGAGTATCACTACCAGTGGTTGCTAAGTGTGTGTACAGGGTCGGTGCCCCCCCCTAAAATATGATTGCTCCCTGGTGCCCCCCCCCATTCCATGGGCTAGAGTGCTGTCAATCTATTGATTGAATGTGATTGTGATTTCCATTGGATTAGAGTACTGTCACGGTGCCTTTGTCACATGAACAATCAACAATTTCCAGACGACTATCAAACATCTGATACCATGGAAACAACATTGGAATTTTTTTTTTTAAAGTGGCAGCCGTAGCCTGTTGAAAATGTGTATTGTATTCTGAAATACAAATGTGTTAAAATGAAAAGAAAAATACTTAGCACATCTATAACATAAGACGGTGCGTTGGAGGGGGATAAGTAAGCTGCAAAGAAACTCCGCACACTGTCTAACTCTTTTTCCTTTCAATTTTTGAAAGTTTTTTTCTAAAGGAAATAATCTTGACATGAATCCAAAAGATATTAACAAATATAAATCAGCTAACATAGATAATAGGCTTAGCCTTTAGGTAAGGAAATCACTGGTAGCCATCCACAGATACAGCTATCCTAAGTCACTGTGCAACATAAAAACATGATTTATAAAATCATACCAACAGTTCTTTAATAGTTAGTATATATGCACCATGTGTAAGTTTTGGGCGCCCGTGTTATTGAAGACCCAGTTGAATATGCAACTTAATTTTATTAAATATGTGTAGGGGGTCCGTGCTCCGTCCCTTTCTCAGATAAGGGGTCAAGCATGCGAGAGATGGACAAGATGAATGATGGGGTCTTATATGATAAGGTTCCATGACACAACAGCTCTGAGGTGTCTGATTCATGCTTCTTTTTTCCCCACACAATAAAAACGTTAATCGTTGATCTTGAATATTTTCCTCACTGGTCATCCAACTCAGCCGTATCGTGGTTAGAGTGGCAACACAGAATAAAGACATAGTCAGCTAAGTTATCAGCTTTAATGGATTTGGCATCAAATAGGCAAACTCCTTTAAAAAAAAAATGAAAGCTTACATATACATAGATTCAAATATGACTAAAATATAGAAACTATATAGTTATCGTTCAACAGGCAATGATTTGCTGTGATTTGCAGCAACTTAAATTAATTTCTAGTGGTAGACCATCCGTCCTGGTCCGACTGTCCCGCGATCAACAACTAGGACTGAATTATACAGGACATTGGTTCATCTGGCATTGATTATGGTCTATTTTTCTGTTTCATTTTTTTTTTATATTTAGTAGGAGTCTAATCTTTCCTCTTCCATATCTGAAAAATAGAGGAAAGAGAGCAAAAATATGAGACTCGAACAAGGCGTTTCTCTAGCAGGAATCCTTGATAAGATGAGACATGAAGATAATGTTTTCACAAGTAAAGATGAATATACAGATGGGACTCTTTCCAGCACAAAGGAAAATTATAAAAGCTTAGAGGTGACATGTTAAAACAGAATACTTGCCTGCCCAAATAAGTGAACAAAGATAAATGCGGTTGGAAAAAAAGGAAATTCCACATTCTAATTCTTATAATTCCTATACCTGTATGATTTTTAAATTGTGGTAAAGGAGTCGGCATTACCTCCACCTAGACTTCTTCTGCCCATGATCAACAAACATCTCCCCTTTATTTCCTATGAACAGAGACAGAAGACAGAGATAGAGGAAAAAACAGATATCCACGAGGGTCAAAAGAAAGCAAATTATCTTAAATTGGTGTTAATATAAAAGACAAATAAAAGCAAGAAAGCACTTGTGTGTGTCTTTCTGCTCGTTTAATGATACTCACTTTTCTTGCCGAGTCTCACAGGTTGAGATGAGCCTGAAGTGAAGGAAGGATAAATTGTGTAATAGTACAATAGGGACACCACAATTTTTGTAGCAATATAACAAGATATGACTTGGTTAGGAAAAAAACACAAAGCGCAATTTGGTTTCTTCAAAAATACCAAACTCAACATATATTTCCCACAAAGTACAATTCTGTATGCACATTTGTTTGTGTTCCTTTACCCGAGCTTCTTCCCATCAGGCCGTGGAACTGCTGTCCTTGGACCGCTTGATGAGGTCTGCCAGCGGATGGTTATTCCTCTCTCTAGTGGGTATCTGCACAACACGCACACACACACACACACCACACACACACACACACACACACACACCGCACACTGTGAGTCATTGCAGGTTTGGTACAGGAATGAATGAAGTTCAAGGTATTCCTCCTGATCCAATCCCTGCTGTCTGAGGGGTGAAGGTCTGCTCCACACAGCTCCACCTCCAGGGGAGGGTAGCGCCACTTGGGAGGTTGGGGAGGGGGGAAGGGGGGGAAGGGGGGTACAGTAACGCAGCCGGTTGATTCCCAGAGCACACCGATTCACTAATATGTCAATCAAGATTACAAATCCTTGGTAATTAACACTCCCTTTTCACTTCCGTTTTTTTTTCAAAGTACTCGCGTTACTTCCACCCTCAAGGCCACTTTCCTAAATGATAAATGACATGTTGTGTTGTAATATTAATGATAGGGGAAATGATGAAAACTCTGTTTTAATTACGTCACTTTAATGACTGACTGGGAGAGTGGGTGCTGTAACTGAGCAGCGTAAACTGAGGATGCAATTAGTAGAGCAGATGTACAGCCCTTCCCAAAGTAAGTTCACTGTCTGGGCATGGGGAGGACATGCCCCCCCCCCCCCCCCTTCACTTTCAAAAACTTTTTAAGTTCTCTTTCACCAAATTTCCCAGTTTCAGATTGATTTGAACATAATCTCTCTAAACATCTCTTCAGCTGTCAAAGTCAGATATTGATCGGGGCGTCCTTGTGCTCAGCTGGGTGGCGTGGCCCCCATAGGCAAAAGCTCAGTCCTTCCGTGGCAGCGCGGCTTTGAGTCTGACCCAAATCTGCATCTGTGTCCACCACACACCATAATTTCTATACGAATGAATCAGGGTCTATCCAAGGAGTCGCCTGTATAAGAAAGTTTTTCTCGCCCAGCTTCACCAAATGCTGTTCTTGGGGGAGAATTATTGGGTCTCTGTAATATAGTGTGTCGGACTACATTATCTGAAGTGTTTTGAGGTAACTTCTGTTATTGATTGACACTATAAATAAAACTATAAACTGTAAAAAATAAAAAATAAAATTCCAAAATGCTGTTAAGTTGACAATTGCTTCCCAGACTCTTCTTTTATCTTCTTGAAAATGGGGGGGGGGGGGGGGCTCAACCAGACTTTTACAGAATAATATTCCAGTTGCTTTATTATTATTGTCTTCGCTTGATGTTCCGGGCTTCTTCTGATACTGTAACGGGGTCTTTACAGGTCTCCTAAAAAATCAATCAGACAGCTGAGCTGATTCAGAGTCCTCACTAAGACCAAGGACTGGATCACATCACTCCAGTTCTGAAGGTCTTTACACTGGCTTCCTGTGTCTCAAAGAATTGATTTCAAAGTACTCTTGCTAGTTTTAAATCCCTTAACGGTTTAGGTCCAAATACATTTCTGATCTGCTACTACACTATGACCCCCCCGACCTTCAGGTCTGGGACAGGTTCTTTCTGTCCCCAGAGTCAGAACTAAACAGGGTGAAGCAGCTTTCAGTTTCTATGTCTCCTCATATGGAATAAACTCCAGAAACCTGTAGATCCGCTGCTACTCTCAGTTCTTTTAAATCAAGGCTGAAGACCTTTCTTTTGATGCTGCTTTCTTTAATGACTGCTCATTTCTCTTATGCTGCACTGTAACTTTTATTTTGTGTTTTATGTGTCCTAATGTTTTATTTGTTTTTAACGTCTATTCATGTGTCTTATTGATTTTAATGCTTATGACTTTTAACTGTTTTTACTTGTGTTTTATCTGTTTTAATGATTTTGTGTAAAGCACTTTGAATTGCCCTGTTGCTGAAATGTGCTCTACAAATAAAGCTGCCTTGCCTTGCCTTGCCTTCTTCATTTGACTGCTACCATGAGATAATGTCAAAAAGAAAAGAAAAGAGAAGGCGGATCCTCCAGCCAACAGGTTGGAGGCCATTGACTGGGTGTCGCTCTCCGCGGTGCTGGACCCTGAGGGCCGGGTAGAAGAAATCAAGGACAAGCAAAGATGAGAGGCTCCATTATCTTTTGGGATATTTAACCTAAACCTGACATAGTGATGTTCTTTATAAGGCATCTTCTGCTTGGAACATGCTCCCCATAAGAATCAGACAAACCAAAAGCAGGCTTTATCTTAAAAAAGTTACTCAAACACCAGCTAAAGAATCCCATTGAGATCTGCAGCAAGTCTGCTTATTGATTACTATTGGTTACTATTGTTTGTTTAATATTAACTCTTGTTATGAATTAAATTGAATATGGTGTTGTTTCACTCTTGTTGTCACTCTTATTTTATTAGACTGGTCTTCTGTTGTTTTTTTGTAAAGTCTTCTTTTGTTTCATTGATGTAGTTGTTCTTTTTATAGTTGTTTTATTGATAAAGTGGGATTTTGTAATTGTTTCTTTGAACTGCTGTTGCTTTTGGTGAGGAGCCCAGGAAGACTAGCGTCCACTTATTGGCAGCTAATGGGGATTCAAATAAGAATAAAGAAGGAGAATTATAAAAATGATAGTGGAGAAACTCATATAGGCCTACTATAGGTCAGAGAAATAATTATCTAGGATTATTATTATATAATTATTTAGGGGGAAACAAAATTAGAGCTATCATTAACTTCCAGAATATATTTATTATTATACCATAGGCATTTTTGTTACAAGGCACGGAAAGGGTATTTTTGCTACCCAAATCGATTTCTCAAAACAACACGTAATACATATCCTCCGCCGTGTATTCACCTTATACCTCAAAAGAAAAAGAAAAAGAAAAAGAGGTTTTCTCTTACCTGCCAGTCCTCCGCCGTCCAGGTCTCTCCGTGTTCTTCTTCGGTGGAGATCGGGCTCCCGAGCGCGCCCAAGACCTGCACGAATACGACGACCAACAACACAGCTACAAACTTCAGAGCCTCCATGGTCACCTAAGGGTGCCAGAATAAAAGTGGCTGCAGATGATTAAAAAAAAAAACCGTGCCCGATATGGACGTATGCAGTACAGGAGCTAAATAACTTCCAAACCCAAAAAATGAAAACGTGGATTTGGCTGTGCACTGTGCGTTAGTCCTGTGTGCTGGTCTTATAAAGTCCCATCTGCTCGCCCCTCCCTCCCTCCCTCCCTCCTCACATTAAAGTGAATACATCCTGCAGGCCAGAGTATTTCTTTCTTTCCATTGTCTGACTCAGATGTGATATGTGTTGAAAACAGTTCACCTTATCTAAAGCTAACCGACCATGTCCCAGGCTGTGAAGGATGGAAGTCCTTATTGGTGGGTTTCTGTCACCGACCTGTGATTTCATTCTTTTGCCCACATGATTGACGAGCTCATTAAAGGCTCATTCCGGATATTTTCAACCTGGGTTTTATTTTCCTATGTTTTTGTGTTTAAGTGACTGATGGCAACAGCGGTCTTTGAATTTGTTCCAGTATTAAGTTCACTGCTAATACTGGACCAATGCCAAACAAGTGTTGTTCCCATCAGTCATCTGCTGTCTGGTAGTCTGGCCAGAAGTCTTCATCATGGAAGAGTTGCAGCCAAAAAGCCATATCTACTGTACCTCCGTATGTTTTCGTGCATAGTTGAGTCACTCGGCCTTGTTTCCATGTAGGAGGTCTGGCTTTTTGGCTGCGACTCTTCCATTGAAGACCACTACTGGTCAGACTTCTCCAGACAGTGGATGGTGTACCTGGGTCCCACTGGTTTCTGCCAGTTCTGAGCTGATGTCACTGCTGGACATCTTCCTATTTCAAAGGGAAATAAGCTTGATGTGTTTTATCATGCTGCACTAAGTTTCCTTGGCCGACCACTGCGTCTACGATCCTCAACGTTGCCTGACCTTTTGCAAGTGTGCCTACAAGAATGGATGCTAGTTTGATAGAAGGCAAAGGGTAGCAACACCAAATATTGATGGGATTCAGATTTTTCAACCTTACATTTTGTAAATTGATAAAATAAACAACATCATTTTGTATTTTTGAAAGCATTCTTAGTTTACACCTGCTTAAGACTTATATATAATATATATATAATTATATATTAGTATATATATACATACTAATTACAGTCCCTGACAAAAGTCTAGTCGCTATCTATTTTGTAGAAAAACCTGCTATAACCTGACTTAATTAATACTTGTGTGTTAGAAATAGCTCATAGAAAAGCTCAAAACCCTCCCAAATGATGTTCACATGCACTGAAATAAATTAGTTTCACTGAAAAAAGATTATCATTTAACAAGACAGAAGGTCAAATTTTGGCAAGACAAAAGTTTTGTCCTATACAGAAATTGAACAAATTTACTACAGATACTAAAATATGTCAGCCAATTAAATAGCGGTGGCTGTGAGATCCAAATTTAATATCTTTATGACTCCATGAGCTTGAAGGACTGCATCTGCGGTTTGGCAAGGATTCATACATGGATTGAGAAGTCATCAGAATAGCTAGGAAAGCAGTCTTGCATGCCTCCCGAGATTCATCAATATCTTTGGTTGGTCTTCCATGCTTCCTCTTTATCCTACCCCACATATGCTCAATGATGTTCAGTCTGGTGACTGGGCGGCCCAATCTGGAGCATCTAATCTTCTTCGCCTTGAGGAACTTTGAAGTGGAGATGGAAGTATGCGATGGAGCACCATCTGCTGGAGAATTTGGCTCTTTTATGGTTGAAATATAAGAGGTAGCTAAGATTTCTTGGTATTGAGACTATTGATGTTGCCTTCCACCCTGCAGATCTTTCGCAACCCCATACTGGATGTAACCCAGACCATGATTTTTCTGCCACCAACTTCACTGTTTCTGGGTGAATCTTGGATCCATGCGGCCCCAGTGGTCTCCTGCAATATTTGCGGCACACCTGTGGTGTAATTCAACAGAAGATTATCTGAAAAAATCCACTTCTTCCACTTCCTCATCGTCCATCTTTTTTTGCCAGGCTGGCGCCTTGGCAAATAGTACACGGTTTCAATTGTCTTTTGTTTAGGGCTGGCTTCTGGGCACTGATTCGACCATGGAGGCCATTTCAGACAGAATCCGACAAACCGTTCTGGTTGACACAGGACTTCAGGGGACCAGGTCTGGTGAGCTCTGCTGCAGTGGAAAATGGGCTGGCTGGATGGTCCTCCGCAGCAGTTGTCTGCGGGGTCTGCATGACCTGGGCTTGTCAAAAACGTCTCCAGTGTCTTCAAATGTTTTTTAATCCTCTGTACTTGACGCCTGAGACTGGATCTGGTCCTCAGCCTCTTGATAATCAAAACTTTAGTCTCAGTGGTGAATCTTAGGCCTGTTTGCAGAGGTCTAGTTGCAGTGATGTGAAGGTCTAGTGTACTGGGGTTGTTTTTTTTACACACCTGAGACCTGATTGATCATTATTAGTCACAGGTGAAGCTCATATGACAAAGCGACAACACTTATGTCTTTGCAAAAATTGACTCAAGGGCTTTACCAATCTGTGATATTAGAATACTTTTTGACAGTTTCGTTTTGCACTGAACATTATTACAAAAGCTGTTGGGATAAATGAGCCATTTCTTTTAAATAAATCTTGATTAGAAATATATTTCAGCGGCACTTCGGGTCAATTTGTACACAAGCGACAAGACTTTTGTCAGGGACTGTATATATACACACACAGTACTGGGGTGGCAGTAGCTCAGTCTGTAGGGAGTTGGGTCCATATGGATCAAAGTATGGTGGTGAACTGGTAGCTGGAGAGATGGGCACTGCTAATGTGCTCTTGAGCAAGGCCCCCCAACTGCTCGGGGCGCATTTCCATTGATTGCTGCAGCCCCTTAACTTTGACATGTCTCCATTAGTGCATGTATAGGTACTGAGTGTGTGAATTTCAGGCCTCTATGTAATGTGGATTCAAGAGGGTGAAAACATTTTAATTTACCTTGCGGGATTTATAAAGAATTTATTATTATTATTATTATTACTATTATTATTAAATGTCAGCACCATAAGTCCATCATACATGTCTCTGCCCAGGACTAAGCTTCCTAGCAGCCCTCCAGAAAGCTCAGGCACTTTCTCTATTGTCTATTGGGATAGACACAAAAAAATAACACACACACTACAATACAGAAAAGAAGCGACATCGTCACAGGTAAACAGGTAAACTTTTAAAACTTTCAGAATTGGACATGACAAATAAATCAGGACAATAAGGATGCAAAATAAAATACAATTATGTAAAGCAGTTACAAGTAGAAGTTTGTAAGTTTTATACCTGATTTTTTCTAAATTGTCCAAAAGGCACATGTAAGTTTAAGGAAGTGTTGTAATTAGCTTCATGAGTCAAATGCACTAAAAGTTATAAGTAAACATTTGAACGCCAACGAGCCAATGACAACACGGAGGATTAAAAAAAACATGATGGACTCATAATTATCTTCACTCGAGTGAGATACTGAGAAATACAGAGAGAGTTTTGTGGAGCTGATAGTCTTAATTAGCTTTCTATCAACTCAATTGGCAATAGCTTGAATATAATGGATTAATATCAAAAAATTACGCATCAAAGATTGAGCTTTGGGTTGATGTGGTTCCAATCTGGAAATGTGCTTAAAAGCCATGTAATGTGCATCTGTACTGCTCTGTTTCCCGTGCCATAAAAGGTATGTCTTTTATTTTTATATAATTGTATCATTTAGTCAAACATGTGCCCCTTCCTGAATACCGGAGACCTCCTGCCTTGATATGACGCTGGACTGCTGCATGGTTCGCAGAACAGAATCACCAAATCAATACCTCGGTTATGTTTGATCATTCTACCGTGATGACTAAGTGACTCACATAATTGTTATTGTTAATTGTTTGATATTCAAAATGTCAAAGTATAGAACATGATTCAACGGTCTTTGTTGGGCTTTGACTATAGTAAACACAGTCACAAAACTTTATAGGTGTGTAGTGGAGATCAAAATGAAGGCCAAGTTTCAAAAAATGGGTGTGGTCTGAGCAAATCTACCCACAGATATATATACACCCTGGCAAAGTACTTAAAAATGCCTCTGTGGTAGTTCTCTCTCTCTCTCACATACACACACACACACACACACACACACACACACACACACACACACACACATACACACACACACACACACACACACACACACCAGTGTTACGGCTGGTAAAAATGTATACATGTTTGTATTGAAGAATAATAAGTTCAAGTCCTAGGCAATTGTCTTGCAATTGCGATAACAGCAAGATGGAATTGCGTTGTGCTCCTGCCTCCTTCTCTGTGGTTGGTCAGTTTGTAAAAAGTAAGGCCGGATCGTACAAGAAATTCCTACTTTTTTGTAATAGCTTTCATTGGATATGTGTGAGAAAAGTGGGCTGCAGGGCTTTTTTACGGTTTGTTCATTTTCACATTAAAGTGAGGGAAGCCATTATCAAAAACCTTACCCAAAATTATTTACAGTCAGTCTAATTAAAATAATTATAGATCTAAAACATAAAAAAAAAATCTAACTGACTGCCCATTAGAAAGCAGTGAGAGAGTGCACACCTATTTCAAAAGCTACATGATCCTCAACAAGGCTGGGACAATTCGTCGTCATAGTTGATGTCATCGATTACGTAAATGCGTCGACGCAAATAACTCACGTTGTTGTGTCTAAAATATCATGGCTGCCTCCAGTAACAACGGAGTACGGATTCCTCGCAACAACACGTTGAGAAAGAGGCTTGCACGCGGTCTTCTAAAGTGTGGGAGTGTTTTACTCTTAATGCCAACAACAACGTGGTAGTCTGGAGACTTTCTAAAATGATTCCTGAGTCAGGATAACAGCAGCAAAACACAGTGAGTTCTGCTCACCATGTCTCTCCAGCTTCTCCCGTAGCTCAGCCGTAGACAGTGTCCACTGCACTGACTGGAGAGGGAGTAAACTGTGCTGTGTCTCCTCCATCTGTAGCTCTGTCTTCAATCATTGTGCAACCAGGCCAGATTGTTTCAGATGTCTCACGAGTCCTTTACAACGTCAGCTATAATGGACGCTGTATTAAAAAATTGACGCTCTGTCTCATAGTTATTAAAGGAGAGAGAAATTGCACTTTTTTACTGTCAGATTAAAGAAGAGCTTGGATGTTAAACAGGAGCTTAATCATTATTTTAACTGCTGTTAAAAAAGCAAATGCATGCTACTCTTTTTGCACTTGCTCTGTTTATATTTATTTTTTATTTTTGTATTCCTCCTGAAAGTGACTTTATTTGGTTGTTGGAGTGATATGTGAGGGACCAAGAGGAGTCACAAGGGAGGTTCAAAAGCAAGGGTTTTTATTTCCCAAAAAATCATCACAACAAAATGAAGATAAAGTTCAAAGGGCAAAGGTCAAATAAACAGAAGGTAACTAAAGCTCTGATATGACATAAGAGACTCAAAAAATGCAACTGACCTACTACAAAAGAAACAAAGGGGACTTGTATATTGGCTGATCAGACTGATTCCACCCCCCCCCCCAAGACATAAGAAGCAGTGGTAGTGTCCAATTGGGCCACCCCCCCTACAAAGCTGCTCCTGCTCTAAGCCCCACCCCTTTAAGCCAGCAGACTTCCTGCCGGCTGTGGAATCCAACACTGGTAAGCGCTCTTTAACTGGTTGTGTGGCCGTGGCTGTGGTGATGGGCAAATTAAGCTTTGGTGAAGCTCTGACCCACTTAGAGGAATTGTTTTGAAAATGGCTTCATTACGAGAAGCTTCAGTAACAGTGTCCTCGCCTAGTGAAGTGCCAAGGCTGCGTCTAAATTATCCCAACGAGGTAATGGACAGGAGGCTTTAGACTAGTGTCACACCTATACTAACAATGGGATATCCTTCTTGTTAACATAAAGATTGATGAATTTGTGTATTGTATTATTGGGGAAAGAGTATTTGGGGAAACAGAGGATGTGCTGGGAAAATATGTCACAAGTGTGCTTGTGTAACTATGGCCAGGGGGTATGTGGGACATGGAACACTCAAAGATCTTTTTTTTTCCCACACTTTTTAGACTGAGCTTTTTTTCTTTTTTTGCTCACAATCTATTACATTTAGTGAAAATTTATTCAAAGGGGACGGATGACGCCGGCGTGCCAGTTGCAGTGGCAGCAGCTGACTGGTTCCCATGTGGCGGGGGCACTGCAAACGACTCAGCTGATTCATTCAGAGAATGAAGCAGTTGCTGCTTCAGAAGTCATGTGCTATGTGATTTTTTTTTTTTTTTTTTTTCGTACCAAAGTAAACTTCGCAGCAGTGGTTCACGTTGAGTTGTAGTGAATGGTTTGAAGCACGTATGGAAGCTTCAGGTTGCACTACAAATTCATTTTACTTGAACAGTGCAGTGTTACAACTATTTTATTAAATAGAGATTTGAACCCTATGGAAATTTGTTTTGTGTAAATTGTTAATAATTGAGCAATGGGAAAATAATCACTTCTCCGGGAACCATCACCTTATCGTGGTGGAGAGGTTTGTGTGTCCCTATGAACCTGAGGGCTGTGTTGTCTGGAGCTTTGTGCTCCTGGTAGGGTCTCCCATGGCAAAGAGGTCTCAGGGGAGGGGCCAGACAAAGAATGGTTCAAAGACTCTAATGGAATATCAAGGAAGGGATAGAGGGACCCTGCCCGGTGGAAGCCCGGGGCCCCCGTCTGGAGCCAGGCCCAGACGGTGGGCTCGTGAGCGAGCGCTCACGGGGGAAGGAGCCGAACTTGTGCGGGAGGTGGAGCGCTATCAGTTAGATCTGGTGGGGCTTACCTCTACGCACAGTCTCGGTTCTGGAACCGTACTCCTGGATAGGGTTGGACTCTGTCCTACTCTGGAGTTTGCCCAGGGTGTGAGGCGCCGGGCGGGTGTGGGGATACTCACAAGCCCCCGGCTGAGCCCGCTGCGTTCGAGTTTACCCCGTGGACAGCGGGTCGCCTCCCTACGCCTGCGGGTGCTGGGGGGAAAACTCTGACTGTTGTTTGTGCATATGCACCAAACAAGAGTTTGGAGTATTCGGCCTTCTTGGAGACCTTGAATGGAGTCCTGTATGGGGCTCCAGTAGGGGACTCCATTGTTCTCCTGGGGGACTTCAACGCACACGTGGGCAATGATGGAGATACTTGGAGAGGCGTGATTGGGAGGAACGGCCTCCCTGATCTAAACCAGAGCGGTTGTCTGTTGTTGGACTTCTGTGCTAGTCATGGATTGTCCATCACAAACACCATGTTCGAACATAGGGATGTTCATAAGTGTACGTGGTACCAGAGCACCCTAGGCCAAAGGTCAATGATCGATTTTATAATCGTTTCATCTGATCTGAGGCCATATGTTTTGGACACTCGGGTGAAGAGAGGGGCAGAGCTGTCAACTGATCACCATCTCGTGGTGAATTGGGTCAGGGGTTGGGGGGACTCTGGACAGACCTGGTAAGCCCAAACGTTGTAGTGCGGGTAAACTGGGAACGTCTGGAAGAGGCCCTGTCCACGACTTTCACTCGCACCCCGCGGAGCTTTTCGTGCATCCCTGTGGAGGCTGGGGGCATTGAACCTGAGTGGCAATGTTCAAAGTTTCCATTGCTAAAGCGGCGGAAGCGAGCTGTGGTCTTAGTCTTAGGTGCCTCAAGGGCGGTAACCCACAAACACCTGGTGGACACCGGTGGTCAGGGAAGCCGTCCGACTGAAGAAGGGTCTTTATGTTATCCCGGAGGACTCCGGAGGCTTGCAGGGTACCGACAGGCCCGAAGGGCTGCAGCCTCTGCCGTGACAGAGGCAAAGCAGCGGGTGTGGAGAAGTTCGGAGAAGACATGGGAAGAGACTTTCGGTCGGCACCAAGGTGCTTCTGGAAAACCGTTCGCCACTCAGGAGGGAGCGAGGGATATCCAAGCTGTATACAGTAAGGATGGGACGTTTGTTGACCTCAAGTGGGGAGGTAATAGAGCGGTGGAAGGAGCACTTTGAGGAACTCCTAAATCCAGCTGACACGCCCTGTGGTGGAGGCAGAGCAGGAGGATGATGGGGGTTGTCGTCAATTTCCCTGGTGGAAGTCGCTGAGGTAGTCAACAACTCCACAGGCGCAAGCCCCAGGGATTGATGAGATCCGTCCAGAAATGCTGAAAGCTCTGGTGTGGAGGGGAGTCTTGGTTGACACGCCTCTTCAACATTGCGTGGAAGTCTGGGACGGTGCCTAAGGAGTGGCAGACCGGGGGTGGTTCCCCTCTTTAAAAAGGGGGACCAGAGGTGTGTGCCAACTACAGGGGTATCACACTTCTCAGCCTCTCTGGTAAAGTCTACTCCAAGGTGCTGGAAAGAGGGTTCGGCCGATAGTCGAACCCTCGGATTGAAGGAACAATGCGGATTCCGTCCTGGCCGTGGAACAACGGATCAGATCTTTACTCTCGCAAGGATCCGGGAGGGGCCTGGGAGTATGCCCAACCAGTCTACATGTGTTTTGTGGATCTGGAGAAGCGTATGACCGGGTCCCGGGAGAAATTGTGGGGAGGTGCTGCGGGAATATGGGGTGAGGGGGGTCCCTTCTCAGGGCCATCCATCTCTGTATGACCAAAGCGAGAGCTGTGTCCGTTCTCGGCAGTAAGTCGTACTCGTTCCAGGCCTCCGCAGGGCTGCGCTTTGTCACCATCCTGTTTGTAATATATATGGACAGGATATCGAGGCGTAGTCGGGGCGGGGAGGGGTTGCAGTTCGGTAGGCTCGGGATCTCATCGCTGCTTTTTGCGGATGATGTGGTCCTGATGGCTCATCGGTCTGTGACCTTCAGCACTCACTGGATCGGTTCGCAGCCGAGTGTGAAGCGGTCTGGGATGGGATCAGCACCTCTAAATCTGAGGCCATGGTTCTCAGCAGGAAACCGATGGAGTGCTTTCTCCGGTAGGGATTGAGTCCTTACCTCAGTGAAGGAGTTTAAGTACCTCGGGGTCTTGTTCGCGAGTGGAGGGGACCATGGAGCTGAGATTGGTCGGAGAATCGGAGCAGCCGGTGCGGTATTACATTCGTTTATCGCACCGTTGTGACGAAAAGAGAGCTGAGCCAGAAGGCAAAGCTCTCGATCTACCGGGCAATTTTCGTCCTACCCTCACCTATGTCTGAAGCTGGGTCATGACCGAAAGAACGAGATCAAGGGTACAAGCGGCCGAAATGGGTTTCCTCAGGAGGGTGGCTGGCGTCACCCTTAGAGATAGGGTGAGAACTCAGTCATCCGAGAGAGCTCGGAGTAGAGCCGCTGCTCCTTCGCGTTGAAAGGAGCCAGTTGAGGTGGTTCGGGCTCTGGTAAGGATACCTCCTGGTCGCCTCCCTAGGGAGGTGTTCCAGGCACGTCCAACTGGGAGGAGACCTCGGGGAGACCCAGACTAGGTGGAGAGATTATCTCCAACCTGGCCTGGGAACGCCTCGGGATCCCCAGTCGGAGCTGGTTGATGTGGCTCGGAAGGGAAGTTTGGGGTCCCCTACTGGAGCTCTGCCCCCGCGACCGATCCGGATAAGGCGATGAAGATGGATGGATGGATGGAAAAATATCACTCATTGAAAAATGAATAGTTAGATTCATCGAAAAATTAATCATTAGATTAGTCGACTAATTGAAAAAAATAATCCCTGGATTAATCATTTAAAAAAATAATCGTTTGGGACGCCTTAGTCCTCATCATTTTTTTTTTAAGCTAGTATGTGTGGAACTAGACATACACACAGTGTGTGTGTGTGTGTGTGTGTGTCCGCGTTTACTTCTGGAAACAACAACCATCGAGCTAGCAAGCTACACGCTGAAAGTAGCAAGTTTGAAAAGACCGTTTGGATCATGCAACAAGGCAGGGCTCCTATGTTCTATCGAGGGATGTTAGTAAAGATTTACAGAGAATATGTTTATGACATTCAGTATTATCTAACTGGAACGTTGGGCCCGATTGTGGACAAAGTTCCCACGGCGACACTGGAAAGAGAAAATTACATTTAACCATGTATCCAGCTAACTTAAATAACGGACGTTGCTGTATTGTATGAACAGTTAACGTCATATAATTTTGAATGTGGTGTTTTCTTCCGCGGGGGTGCAAATATTTTACAAGTTCCTCCCCAAGACTATTTTGCACCGCACCACCGCCCAAGACGATTGTGATTGGTTTACAGAAATACAACAACCCAGAGTGTTTTTTTCCCCCTCCTATCCTGGATTGAATGTGTGGAGGAGCCAGACCGTGCTCTGCAGACAGATAGATCTGGCAATGGCATTGACCTAGAATGGTTATGGTTAAATGATTAACCATGAACTCAAACAGATGGTAGGGTTGGTAACATTTTACAGTATACACTTTTTAATGTTTTTTGAAATGGTCTTTACACCCTGGCAGCTATAAATGACTTATGGTCTCTGAAAAAGGAGTGAAAAAGACTAAACTAACTAGAGTGAATTTTTGGCATAGCTTTTCAGCGATGGCGACAGCTGAGGGAGCTGCAATACATGGAAACTGAAGCCTTGGTTGCTGTCTCTGGGCAGCGAGTCTCATGAGTTTTTGCAAATCTAGGGTTACCATCTAGACAAAAGCAATATTTGGATAGTACATAATACATTTATAGTATTTATTCTTTTGGATCCTTAAATGAGAATCACTGACATGGTCAATGACAGAACACTCCAATTTAAGGACAGTATCCACCCTGTTTAACTATCTAACCACCTCTCCATCCCTCTCAGGCACAATATAAATACTAATTTGGTGGTTTTCAATATCTTCTGAGAAACCTGCCTTGTTTTTTTTGTTTTTTTTCTGATGAGCTTTAGTCACTTGCAGCAGCTGTTTTCCCATGAAGGTCTCAGAGGAGAAGTTTCCGATCTGTGTAATTTGAGCACTGCTGCATCAACTCTCAGCTTAATCATATCCCTTTCTTCATTTATTGGCAGTGCCTGGGGTGAAAAAGAGAATTACATATACAATGCAGTGAGGTTTATGTGGATATAAAAATTCAAAATCCCACAAATTAAAAAACTGAGTTGTTTTCCTGTAAACTTTATTTAGCTCCAAATCCAGTTACCCACCAAAGAGCAGTTTTTGCAAAACAAAATAGGAGGCATCACTCTGGCTGTCACCACTTTCTCTAGGGAGGAGCAAGGGAAGCGCCGACACAGTGCCATATTTCTCTAATCTGTTAAAGGAAAATTCTTTATGACTTTTCCCCCCAACATGTCTTTTCAAGAGACAAGGATTTGAAAATGAGGAATTCTAAATTTGTTATCTAATGCAAGTGTAGCTAGCGGAGCCGCTAATGTTGATGAGAATCATGGCTCATCGTGATGGGAATTGTGGCGCTTTGAAAGGAGCCAGATCTTATTTATTTTGTTTTTTTTTGGGGTATGGGGCTTACTAGGTTATGATAGGGTAAGACTTGGATGAGATTAAAACTTAGTAGTATATAATATGCAACCAATAAACATTTGCTTTAATTTACAAAGAAACAAAAAAGAAAAAACAATGAGTCTTCTAGCTGCTAACATTAGGCTACGCTTTGATAAAGCTTAACAATCCTGGTGAACCAAAGCTTTAGTGTGTGACTTTTTTATATTAATGAAGGTCCATTACATTCAAGCCATTGCCAAATGAGCTGCTAAGCTAATTAAGACTCCACACAACTCTGTATTTTTTAGTATGACTACTCTATGTAATTTTCGTTCCTACCCTCACCTATGGTCATGAAGGCTGGGTCATGACCGACAGACGAGGGTAAGGGTACAAGCGGCCGAAAGGGTTTCCTCAGGAGGGTGGCTGGCGCTCCCTTAGAGATAGGGTGGAGAAGTCATCCCGAGAGGAGCTCGGAGTAGAGCCGCTGCTCCTTCGGTTGAAAGGAGCCAGTTGAGTGGTTCGGGGATCTGGTAAGGATGCCTCCTGGGCGCCTCCCGGGAGGTTTCCAGGCACGTCCAAAGGGAGGAGACCTCGGGAAGACCCAGGACTAGGTGGAGAGATTATATCTCCAACCTGGCCTGGGAACGCCTCGGGATCCCCAGTCGGAGCTAGTTATGTGGCTCGGGAAAGGAGTTTGGGGTCCCCTACCTTGGGGGGGAGCTGAGTGCACAGCAACAGACGAAAAACCCACTAAAACGTGCTACAAAGAATGGAACAGAGCAGGTAACTGAAACAGCATGGCTGGAATTGGGAATAGCGTACTCGATGTTCACCAGATTGAGTGCATGTGTACGGCGTTTCGCACAGCCAGGCGAGCGAAGAGAGGACGATCACATGTATGACGCAAATCAATAAAAGCGCGGTATTCTGAAGAGTCCATCATGTTTATTTAATCCTCCTAGTCCTAATGTTCAAAATTAGTGTGATTTTGGCCATTTCAACATGTCATAATTTAACATACTCACTCTAGAGATTTCATCCAATCAACTTCAAATTCAACATCTTAAGACGTTAAAGATGAAAATTCATTAAAAGAATTGTAATAGCACAAAACATTTTCAAGTTACAGGGGACCAACTTCATGTAGGGGGCCATTGGGTGTAACTTGAGTGTACATTGACCAATTGGCTCAAAACCTTTCAGGATTCATAAGAGTCCAACCTTTAGGATATCTACAGGCCGAGATTGACTCCAAGTTAAAGAGCCAGCAGGAAGTAGGCTTAAAAGTCAAGGTGCTATACCTTAATAAACTCCTCCTTGAGATTTCACCCGATTGACTTGAAATACGTTTTGCGCTGTCTCGAGACCTTTACGATGAAAAGTTATTAAAAGTTTGAGTTTTTGTCCAATGGCCTGGCGTGGCGGCCAATTTGAGCATTTACCGTGTGTACGTTGTACAATTTAGACAAAATTTCTTCTTAATTTTTGGTTATAGCGCGTTCTTGTGGCAACATAAAATCAGATGTACATAACTTATAATGTGTGGTCTACATGTGATACTGAGCTGCCCACTATACTTTAACCACGCACATGTACTCTCGCCCCCTTTCATAACTTGTGAACCGTTTAAGGTAGACTCTTGTGTGAGTTATCACTGATCTCAGAAAAGAGTTCCTTTTTAATTGGTGACCATTTCTTACCCCATATTCATAAGCCATGCCCCTTTCACAGCTAATGCTCTGTATGATGTAAAGTCTTGTGTGAAGTATCACTGAACTCAGCAGGGAGTTCCTTTTTTAATGGTGATTTGCAGTATGAGTGCCGCACAAATGCATGGTCACAAGGAGCGGTGTCCGCCAGTAACCCCGATGTGCAAGGGCCCCTCAAACACTGCTTGCAGCTTTAATTTATATTTAACCTATGTTGAAAGATATCAGAGTATTTAATAATGAATAAATCCCTCTTATATAACTTTGCTGGAGGCTTTGACCACTGGCAGCAGCCTCAATAGAGCCTCCTCTGAAGCAGAGTATTTCTTCAGGTTAAACAGTTCTTCTTCTGATGACAGTAGCATAAAGACCAGAGCTGACCACTGAGCAAGAGAAAGATCACCTGTGGAGAAATGTCCTGAACTCAGGGACTGTTGGATCTTCTCCACTAGAGAACAATCATTCAGTTCATTCAAATTGATGCTTCTCTCTGCAGACAGATTCTCATCCATATTCTTCTTGATTTACTTGACTGTTTTCTGATTGCTACTTCCTGTCTGTGTCATTGTACCTTGTAGGAGATTCTGATTGGTCTGAAGAGAAAGACCCAGAAGGAAACGGAGGAAGTCCAGGTGTCCATTTGGACTCTTAAGGCCTTGTCCACAGCACTCTGGTAGAACTGTGTTAATGATGTTTGTTCTTCTGCCAGCAGGTAGACTCCAGAGTTGGTGAAGATCAAGTTGCCTTTCTGCAGCTGCTCAAAAGCCAGTTTTCCCAGAGACTCTATCATCTTCCTGTGCTCTGGACTCCAGTTTGGACCTGTCTCAGCTCCATCATACTTGATGTTCTTCACTTTGGACTAAACCACCAGGAAGTTGATGTACATCTCATGTGGAGGGATGTGATGGGCCGGGCAGGTCGTGTGGTTATCCAGAGGCGGACAGAGGGAAGAAGATTCCCCCTGATGAGGTTTGTCAGCAATACACCCACTGAGGTGGACTCTGTAACATCAGTCAGGATCTCATTGTTGAGGAAGTCCAGAGGAAGGCAACACTAATCTAGACCGTCAAAGATAAAGACAACCGGGAACTCTTCAAACCTGCATATTCCTGCTTCTTTGGTTTCACTAAAGAAGTGATCAACAAGTTCCACCTTTCTCTCTTTCAGCACATTCAGCTCTCTGAAGATGAATGGGAATGGGAACTGGATGTCCTGCTTGACTTTGCCTTCAACCCAGTCCAGTGTTAACACTGTTTTCCCGATGCCAGCAACTCCCGTTGTCATCACTGCTCTGATTGGTTCATCTCTTCCAGGTTGGGTTTTGAAGATGTCTTATTGTTATTTCTGGTGTGTCTGGTTTCCTGGATGCTGTTTCAATCTGTCTGACCTCGTGTTCATCATTGACCCCTGCAGCCCCTTCCTTTGATAGGTAGATCTCTGTGAACATCTGAGTCAGAATGGTTTGGTGACCTGCTTTAGCAATCCCCTCAAACAGAAGCTGGAACTTCCTGTTTAGGTTAGATTTCAGTTCACGCTTAGAAACTCCTGCTAGACTTCCTGAATGAATACAGAACAAAGAAGATCAGTAATTGATTTATAAAGAAACAGGAACATATTTTCTTCTCCTGAGACATTAGTAAACGTCCCATTAGTCCAAATCTTTAGAGAAATCCTCTTACTGCTCTGCAGACGGTCAGCCAGCTTGTCCTGTTTCATTCTCCTCTGGAAGTGCAGTGTGATCTTCAGAAATGCCTCTCTGCTCCTCCTCTGCTCTTCATCCTCACCCTCCCTCTGACTCTCTGAGTATTCTGGGTAATCTGGTCTCAAAAGTTTCTGGATCTTCTTCAGCTCCTTCTTCACAAACGTGATTATGTTCTCCTCCAGCAGCTGGAACAGAAGATTATATGAATGACAATCAAACTGAAATCATGGAAGCAAACATCAGATGGAACCATTATGGACAGACTGACAACCCATGGATCTGAAGAGTGCAGCATGGAGATGATTGTGAACAGAATAGATGTAAAAATTGAGCAGACCATAAAGCTGGAGTCCAGGTGTTTTTGCCGGGCAGGCTGACCACTGGGACCCACTGAGCTCTGCTGGTCTACTCTGTGGAGGAATCAGGAAAGATTAGCTAACATCATGTCTGTCCACACAGACACACACAAGGTAAAGGAAGGTCCTGTGACTTAGAGTGATGATTACAACATGTAATCAGATGGTTTCCCCTGACAGTAAAGAGTTGGTGGTGCTGCTGACCACACTGTGAATGTACAGAAAGAACTAAGAAGTAAACAAGGGCTACAACATGGTTGGCCTGAAGGACTCCTGAAGCAGCAGACTGGTATCATGATGCAGGAGGTCCGCAGCTTTTGTGGTCATGGAAGCTAGAGGAGATGTTTTGGAGAGTAAACGGTGAAATACCTTCTGTTGGCCTTGAAACAATTTTGGTAAACCATCAACTGACTCAGGAGGCGGAGGCAAATCTTAGATGGCCTGGTTGTAGTCAGGGAGAACTGTTGACCTGGACTGAGGACACTTTTGGAGGCTGGTTCCCTTTTTTTTGCTTCCCTTTATTGACTTCTGATCTGACATCCAACTGGCAATTCCCAGATCCAACATTTTAGAAGAATTTTGCATTTTGATCAATTTGGGTCAGGAGACTTGGGGGAGCAAAATCTGGTCAAGAACCCACTAACTGAAACTTGGCCTTAAGTGTTCAACAGGGTTATGCAAAATTCTGAATTTCAGAATTGGCCTCCATTCAATTCTTGAATTGGAATTTGAATTGAATTAACTCCGCCCCACAGGAAGTTGGATCAAAATTGGAATGGCAGTAAGTGGAAATAAAATCATTGTTGTGGTTTGGGTTTTTTGCTTTGGATTATTTTCATCTTTTGGTCTTGAGTTTGTATCTTTTCTCCCCGGTCTTGTGTTGTTGGTCCTGTGTTCCCTTAAGTGTCTGTATGTTCTGTTTCCTGTTTTAGTTTAGTTGTTTTTGAAGTCTGGTTTTTGTCTCGTCCTGCCTTTTTAGTTTTACTTCCTGTGTCTTCCCGCTCTTGTGATTACCTGATGTTTTGGATCCTGTTACACAGAAAGTAAGACCAACAGGGATGGAAATTCACTTTTTAGTATTCAGACACAAAAACTGCTGGAGATACAAGCAGCAGCTGAAACAAGACTAACACAAAGAAGTTCAATGAACTATACAAAAAACTGGGTTAAAAAGCTAAAACACCAGAGAATATACAGGACCCAAACCAGATCCAATATTTACCTAAAGTCAGGAGTTAGTTTTGTATTTTTACACATTTTATTTATCAGAACTTTAATATATTTTGATGCTCTGTTGTGACAATGAAACAAATTATTATACTATTTTAGTGAGAACTCATAAATAACTAGAAATAACTAATGTTAGGGAAATCTGTTCATGTTTTGTTACATGTTTCTGTCAAAATGGCAATAATGCTTTACTTTCTGTCCAAAAACTTAATAAAAAATATCTTTTGAAATCAGAATAAAAAGAATATAAATAAATAAAAATAAATAAAAAAGAAATCTAAATATTTCAAAATGTTGTCTAAAGAGAGATATTTTAAGGGGAGACGGGAAATTATTTTGCAAAACTATTCTCATTTGAGTCATCAACTGCAATAATTCACTGAAAGAAAAGACACTCTATTTGAAGGAGTGTGCATGAGACCACTCACCTCAGTCTTTCTTAACATTTCTAACTCCTTTCCATTGCAGTTCTCTCCTTCTGCCATTCAAGTCTCTCCGTCAAGCCTCTCTCCTCCATTTCAGGTAGCCTCTCCTCCATTTCTATTCACCACTCAAGGTCAGGTCAGCTTCTTTTTTAAAGTAGTAGTGTCTCCATGGACACACAGCTGGGTTCAGGTCCAGCATGATCTGGTCTCTAATGGGTCCTGTTAGAAATAGTGGAAGATCACTTTTTAACCTCCTGAATCAGAAGCTGCTGGAGAAACTAGAAGCTATCAAGCAGAAAATAAAGTCTAAAGCTCTTCACCGAAATATTTCTGCTCTCTGCTCATCCTGCGCTGTCGTTCATTATCTTTCTGGGAGAATACAGGAACATCGGAAAGACTCCAGGACTAATGTCTTCTTTCTGTCCTCTAATGGAGATGAGACTCCGGGACTAATGTCACCCTTCTGTCCTCTAATGGAGACGAGACTCCAGGACTAATGTCACCCTTGTGTCCACTAATGGAGACAAGACGCCAGGACTATTGTCTTCTTTCTGTCTTCTAATGGAGACGAGTCTCCAGGACTAATGTCATCTTTCTGTCCTCTAATTGAGACAAGACTCCAGGATTAATGTCATCTTTTTGTCCTCTGATGGAAACGAGACTCCAGGACTAATGTCACCTTTCTGTTCTCTAATGGAGACAAGACTCCAGGACTAATGTCATCTTTCTGTCCTTTAATGGAGACCAGACTCCAGGACTAATGTCACCCTTCTGTCCTCTAATGGAGACGAGACTCCAGGACTAATGTCACCCTTGTGTCCACTAATGGAGACAAGACGCCAGGACTATTGTCTTCTTTCTGTTCTCTAATGGAGACAAGACTCCAGGACTAATGTCTTCTAATGGAGACGAGTCTCCAGGACTAATGTCATCTTTCTGTCCTCTAATTGAGACAAGACTCCAGGACTAATGTCATCTTTTTGTCCTCTGATGGAAACGAGACTCCAGGACTAATGTCACCTTTCTGTCCTTTAATGGAGACCAGACTCCAGGACTAATGTCAACCTTCTGTCCTCTAATGGAGACGAGACTCCAGTACTAATGTCACCCTTGTGTCCACTAATGGAAACAAGACGCCAGGACTATTGTCTTCTTTCTGTTCTCTAATGGAGACGAGACTCCAGGACTAATGTCATCTTTCTGTCCTCTAATGCAGCTGTCCCCAACCCCTGGGCCGCAGACCGGGACCGGTCCATGCGTCATTTGGTACTGGGCCGCACAAGAAAGACTAAATAATAAATAGCTGGGATTGTGCAGAGTAACACGCTGTCAGATAAATGGAGGACAATAATAAGTACAAGCTTTCCTTCTGAGATTACAGCAAGTATTCAGACATATTACTGCAGTAAAAGTACTAACAGCACAGAGTGAAGTTGCAGCAGCTGGCTGAGCAGATAACTGACGTGGAGAGAAAACAGACAGACTCTGCTCCCTGAACTCAACACAATATGAACATGATAAAGTGAAAGACTTACGTTTTCGAATGCTCTGATTGGAGGGTTTCTCACGCTGCAGCTCGACCTGGAAGACCTCTGGGACACCGAGACATCTTATTGTGTGTGTGTTGAAGGAAACCTTTTGTCTCTGATAGACCTGTTTCAGTTTCATCCGTAGGAGGAGGAGGAGGAGACAGAAAGAATCCTGTAGAACCAGAAACACTCTGACAACTGAGATCGGAAAGACTTTTTAACAACCAACAGTGATAAACGGGAAGTTAAGTAGAGCTCTAGGTAATAATGTAGTTCAGTGGTAACATGAAGCCCTCTGACAGACACACGCAGTCATGTCGGCTACATGTTTGTTGGCTGTTTTTGCTTTGTTGTAGTTTTTTAAAAGGTATATAGGTTTTGATGAGTGAATAAATATTGATGGGTCATTGATACTTTTGAAGTTAAATAAATTCTACTATACTTTAAATAGCAGTTTTGTGTATCTGTTGTAATAATCGCTGATTGAACAGTCAGAGTTAGAATTCATTCTTCTTCTGTTCCTTTCAGAGATATAGGCTATAGTGCCCAGTTTTGTCATATTGTCAATAGGGTGAAGTTATTAATACCCATATTCATAACTTTTTTTAATATTGATAAAACATTGTTGATAATTTGCCAATAATTGAATATGTACCCCTACCAATTCCCAACAATAGACACTTTTCATTTTGGCTGGCTCTTGACTTCATTCGCATGTCTTCTCCTATCACCACGTCCCCCATTTTTCTACAAACGCTCCTCTTTAATACAAAACACAAAGTGACCATGGTAAAACAAAGGATAAAGGGAAACGTATGTGTGGCCACCCTGTAAATGAGTAGTGGCAGGTCAAAATTGAAAGTAACACCCAGGTCCGGAATTGGAGGTGACAAAAGGCAGCTTCTTGTCGCTGCTGCCAATCATTGCAGTGCAGATCCAATCAGCTTTGATTTGTCTTATCAGACTCTTCTCACCTCTCCGTCTGTATTTCATCTGGCATCTTCTCTCTCTCTCTTGCTGCTAGTCTCTGTCTTTCCAGACAGAAAATACTGCAGATGCAAACCCAAATTACAAACAAGAAAAAATGTATTTGCACTCTTGAACTGCTCCTTTTAATGTAGCATTGCTTCATTGCATAAGGCTACTTTTTAAACTCATATCAGGCCTTATTAAATAACATATGTAAATAACATGGGAGTCCTTTGTGTGCTGTTGCAAGATTAACTGCCACAATAAACAAATTGTGAAAAAAGACATTTTTGAGTAAGTTAAAAGAGAGAATCAGCATAAAAACTACACTTTAAAATCATCCTTTTTTAATGGTGCCTTTTTGTTTTCTGTTTAATGTTCCATTTGTTCAATAAAATAATATCCAGAGGGGCTCCAATATCCAATAGTTTTAAACTTCAACAGAGTACCGGCCTTCAAGGAAGCACTTGTGAATGGAGAGAGGCCAGACTAAAGGCTTAGTATTTGCACACATTAACATCTGCGGCCTTAGAATTAAAAGGTATGAACTCTCCCTCTTTTTGCGGTCTAATAAGGCTGACGTTCTGTCTGTTTCAGAGACTCATTTGGACTGTTTACTTGATGATGCAGAGGTGGCTTTGGATGGCTTTTCTGTATACAGAAAGGATAGAAATACATTTGATGGAAGGGTGGCAATTCTTATACGTGACCACTTTCCAGTAAAAAAACGCAATGACATTAATCTACATGACAGTGAGGCTATATGGCTTCAGGTGCAACTGCAGCAGTTGAAGCCTATTTTGATTGGCTGTTACAGGGCTCCACGGTCTACAATACAAAACTTGCTTCTGTGCCATGTTAAAAGAAGCTACAGTGGAAACTAGAGAAGTGTATCTATTAGGTGACCTGAATATTGATTGGCTGCCTGAGAACTGCCCTCTGAAGAAGTGGCTCCTGTTGATGGCACCTGTAGACTATCTCAATGAATATTTTAACCACCAACAATCTCTGTTAATCATACTGGGGTCAAATCTTCAACATGCATTGATCATGTTTACACTAACATTCCATTTTTACTAGATCCTATAATACATTTGATTACGAGGCTTTTATTGTGGAACTGAATAGCATTCTTTGGGCTAATGTATGTGATGTTGAGGATGCAGAACTTGCTTTAAAAATATTCATGGACTGTATTCATGGACTACTTTATGATAATTGTCAATAGACACTCCCCTTTCAAGAAATTTACTGTTAAAGCCAAAAGTGCTCCGTGGATAGATGATTCATAAAGAGTCTAATGGTTCTGAGAAATGATGCCAAGAATGTGTCTTTTCAATGTTCAGACAAGAAGTCAGGTACGTGGGTCACCTTGTGTCAGCTGAGGGAGTCAAAACAGACCTACGTGACACGGAAGCAGTACGAAGCTTGACAAACAAGAGACCACAGACAGATGGGGAAGTAATGAAACTGACCGGGTTCCTGGGCTATTACTGTTCATACATCCAGGATTTTTCCCTGATTATTCCATACTAGGGATGTAACGATTACCGGTGTAACAGTAAACCACGGTAGAAATGTTGACGTAACAATTACCCTTTTCATTTAAAATATCATTATTTTTCCAGTGGATTACCATTACAACTCTCAGACTTCCGGTTTGACATCAAATACAGGCTGGGAAAGTGTGGCTGCAAACACTCTGTCTTGCTTCCCCCAGGATATGGAGACCTACCAGATACACATGCACAGAGGAGATTTCAGATGAGGCAGTGCGGGCAACTTGGGATGGAAGTCAGGCACCTAAATGCAAACATGTAGCTTAATTAGGTGGCAGCACTCAACACTTGTTCCCCAGACCTTCACCAACAGCCATATTCTGACCTGCCAACCATCAGCCATGGTGATCTTGTAAAAGCACAAAGAAAGGACCAAGCCATTAACCGGATAGTCGAGTTAAAGGTGTCAAACACCAAATTGACAGATGAAATACAGAAAAATCGTAAGTGGGGCCGCCCAGAAGTTGCTTCATGAGTGGAGTAGGCTACGTCAGTAAAATGACCTCCTTTATTGAAGAGCGCAGGAACGGAAGCAGTTGGTTCTCACTTCCAAATACAGAACACTAGCTCTGAAATATCAACACAATGAGATGGGCCATGTTGGCACAGAGAGTACTCCATCTTGCTAGGGAGAGATTTAAATGGCGCTTTACGGCAAAAGAAATAGAGGACTTTGTCACGCAAAAATACTCATGCATTAAAGTCAAGAAGCCTGCTACATACGTTTGTGGAGGGCCAGGCAAATTAAGATCATACTGGAATAAGACTGTGTACAAAGTCAAAAAGCAGCTTTCTTATAGTCTAGTATACATTGTCTGTTCTGAAACCGAAAACCAGGGAAAAACCAGAACACTGCACCGTAATCTCCAATTGCTGGTAAATGATCTACCTGTTGAAAATCACCAAACCATATCCTGTTGCCTAAACAAGATGAAACTGAACAAAACATTGATGAAAATCTACCTGGCTGCCCCAGACCCAAAGAAGAACACAGAGCCAATAGGCACTCAGACTAACATACTGAAAGTTGAACCCTGACTACTCCTGTTGATAATAACCAGACAGCGGTTAGGAGGTCTGTACAAGACAGACAACCACGTTGATTTCTCTCATATGACTCATTCGGTGAGCCGTAGGTGGCATCACGGGCCAACATCAATTCAGTTTCTATTTACACAGATCCATACCCACCGGATGCAGTAGCTACTGAGCACACTTCATGTACACACTCACTCGTTCCATACATTCATACCACACTCACACCATATCATGTACACCCAGGCACTGTACACACCATATACAGTATGTATCCTATATATCTACTTTATTGCTCACTTAAGAAACTTTGTGTATGTACATCCATGTATGTATCTTTCTCAAATAGTTATCACAGATTTTTAGCCCAGAAGCTCTGAATCCATATTGCATTAATTTGCTCCATATGTTAAAGGTCTCTGCTGAAATCCCTGCTGTTGAGCAGCACCACTACAGGTAATGAAAACTGGTAGTAAATGCAACTGGATGCTTTCCCCCACTTTGTAATAAGACCGCTCAATCATTGGATGTAGAGATCTTTGTGTAGCTGAGGGCTTAAACGGAGGGAGAGGGACCCGGCTGTGTGTTGTGTGAGGGCATTTTATTGTCTGTGTGTGATGCAATGTTTATATATGTGGGGAATTTACATCCATGTGTGACTGGATTTAAACGGTCTCCTTTTGAGACACTGGCTTGTAAAATGTAAAAGACAGGTATTGGATTTGTGTCAGTGTGATACATGCTGCTACTTTCTCCCATTGTATAATACTGTAGCTTGGGATCACTAATGCTGCTTTGTTTTTGCTAATTGCTCTCAGTACTGTTCAAGAGTCCTAATGACTACTCAAAGCACTTTTACATAGTACAGGAACGGACAGGAAACAGGAAAGGATTATTAGGAACACCATACTAATACTGTGTTTGACCCCCTTTTGCCTTCAGAACTGTCTTAATTCTATGTGGCATTGATTCAACAAGGTGCTGAAAGCATTCTTTAGAAATGTTGGCCCATATTGATAGGATAGCATCTTGGAGTTGATGGAGATTTGTGGGATGCACATCCAGGGCACGAAGCTCCCGTTCCACCACATCCCAAAGATGCTCTATTGGGTTGAGATCTGGTAACTGTGGGGGCCAGTTTAGTACAGTGAACTCATTGTCATGTTCAAGAAACCATTTAAAATGATTCAAGGTTTGGAACATGGTGCATTATCCTGCTGGAAGTAGCTATCAGAGGATAGGTACATGGTGGCCATAAAGGGATGGACATGGTCAGAAACAATGCTCAGGTAGGCCGTGGCATTTAAACGATGCCCAATTGGCAATAAGGGGCCTAAAGTGTGCCCCTTAGTTGCAGATGATGTGGTCCTGATGGCGTCATCGGTCTGTGACCTTCAGCACTCACTGGATCGGTTCGCAGCCGAGTGTGAAGCGGCTGGGATGAGGATCAGCACCTCTAAATCTGAGGCCATGGTTCTCAGCAGGAAACCGATGGAGTACTTTCTCCGGGTAGGGAGTGAGTCCTTACCTCAAGTGAAGGAGTTTAAGTACCTGGGGTCTTGTTCGCGAGTGAGGGGACCGTGGAACGTGAGATTGGTCGGAGAATCGGAGCAGCCGGTGCGGTATTACATTCCGTTTATCGCATCGTTATGACGAAAAGAGAGCTGAGCCAGAAGGCAAAGCTTTCGATCTACCGGGTAATTTTTGTTCAACCCTCACCTATTGTATGAAGGCTGGGTCAGACCGAAAGAACGAGACCAGGGTACAAGGTCCGAAATGGGTTTCCTCAGGAGGGTGGCTGGCGTCTCCCTAGAGATAGGGTGAGAGGCTCAGTCATCCGAGAGGAGCTCGGAGTAGAGGCCGGCTCCTTCGCGTCGAAAGGATCCATGAGGTGGTTCGGGCATCTGGTAAGAATGCTCTGGGCGCCTCCCTAGGGAGGTGTTCCTGGCACGTCAGCTGGGAGGAGGCCTGGGAAGACCCAGGACTAGGTGGAGAGATTATCTCCAAACCTGGCTGGGAAGTCTCGGGATCCCCCAGTCGGAGCTGGTTGATTGGGCTCGGGAAAGGGAAGTTTGGGGTCCCCTACTGGAGCTGCTGCCCCGCGACCCGATACCGAATGAGCGGATGAAGAGGATGGATGGATGGAGGGAGAGATCTGTAATCCTGATCAGAGTTACAGTAGTCTTTCTGACTTCTAACGTAACTATCAGTCACACAACGTTCCATTTCTCTCTAAGATTCTTGAGAAAGCAGTCGCCAAAACAGCTGGTGACTTTCTGCATGGCAACCGCTATTTGAGGTTTTCAGTCAGGATTAGAGTTAAGCATAGCACAGAGACAGCACTTGTGAAAATTACTAATTACCTCCTAATTGCATCAGACAAAGGACTTATCTCTTACTTGTGTTATAGATCTTAGTGCTGCATTTGATACCATTGACCATCAAATCTTATTACAGAGATTGGAACATTTAATTGGCATTAAAGGGACTGCTCTAGATGGTTTAAGTCTTATTATCAGATCGATCTCAGTTTGTTCATGTAACGATGAATCTCTGTGCACGCCAAAGTTAGTCATGGAGTCCCCAAGGATCTGTGCTCGGTCCAATCCTGTTCACTTTATATATGCTTCCTTTAGGCATATTATCGAAGCACTCCATAAACTTTCATTGTTATGCAGATGATACTCAATTATATCTATCGATCAAGCCGAGAGAAACTAATCAGTTACTAAACTTCAAATGTGCCTTCCGGATATTAAAACTGGATGACCTGTAATTTTCTAATGTTAAACTCAGATAAAACTGAAGTTATTGCTCTGGGGCCCAAGCACCTCCGTGACAAAGTGAAAAGAGATAGTTACTTTGGATGGCATCACCCTGGCCTCCAGCACCACTGTGAGGAATCTTGGAGTTATCTTGAGTCCTGATTCCCACATAAAGCAAATTTCAAGGATTGCTTTTTTCACCTACGTAATATTGCAAAAATCAGGAATATCCTGTCTAAAAATGATGCAGAAAAACTAGTCCATGCATTTGTTACTTCTAGACTGGATACTGCAATTCTTGTTTCAGTGCTCAAAAAAATCCATAAAGACTCTACAGCTGATCCAGAATGCTGCAGCACGTGTTCTGACAGGAACCAGGAAAAGAGACACATCTCTCCTGTTTAGCTTCTCTGCATTGGCTTCCTGTAATCTAGAATAGATTTAAAATCCTTTCCACCTACAAAGTCTTCATGGTCAGGCACCATCTTATCTTAAAGAGCTCATAGTACCTTTAACCCTACAAGAGCACTACGTCCTAGAATCAGGGTTACTTGTGGTTCCTTGAGTCTCTAAAAGTAGAACGGAGCCAGAGCGTTCAGTTATCAGGCTCCTCTCTGTGGAACCTGGTTCCAGTTGGGGTTCGGGAGGCAGACACCGTCTCCATATTT
>NC_045747.1:32897872-32898204 GCF_008692095.1 Etheostoma spectabile | reverse complement strand
ACATGGTCAGAAACAATGCTCAGGTAGGCCGTGGCATTTAAACGATGCCCAATTGGCAATAAGGGGCCTAAAGTGTGCCCCTTAGTTGCAGATGATGTGGTCCTGATGGCGTCATCGGTCTGTGACCTTCAGCACTCACTGGACCAGCCGAGTGTGAAGCGGCTGGGATGAGGATCAGCACCTCTAAATCTGAGGCCATGGTCTCAGCAGGAAACGATGGAGTTCTCCGGGTAGGGAGTGAGTCCTTACCTCAAGTGAAGGAGTTTAAGTACCTGGGGTCTTGTTCGCGAGTGAGGGGACCGTGGAACGTGAGATTGGTCGGAGAATCGGAG
>NC_045747.1:32897713-32897862 GCF_008692095.1 Etheostoma spectabile | reverse complement strand
GGTATTACATTCCGTTTATCGCATCGTTATGACGAAAAGAGAGCTGAGCCAGAAGGCAAAGCTTTCGATCTACCGGGTAATTTTTGTTCCAACCCTCACCTATTGTCATGAAGGCTGGGTCATGACCGAAAGAACGAGATCCAGGGTAC
>NC_045747.1:32897120-32897410 GCF_008692095.1 Etheostoma spectabile | reverse complement strand
GAAAGGGAAGTTTGGGGTCCCCTACTGGAGCTGCTGCCCCCGCGACCCGATACCGAATGAGCGGATGAAGATGGATGGATGGATGGATGGAGATGATCTGTAATCTGATCAGATTTACAGTAGTCTTTCTGACTTCTAAACGTAACTATCAGTCACACAACGTTCCATTTCTCTCTAAGATTCTTGAGAAAGCAGTCGCCAAAACAGCTGTGTGACTTTCTGCATGGCAACCGCTTATTTGAGGATTTTCAGTCAGGATTTAGAGTTAATCATAGCACAGAGACAGCACT
>NC_045747.1:32896342-32896438 GCF_008692095.1 Etheostoma spectabile | reverse complement strand
ATGTTAAACTCAGATAAAACTGAAGTTATTGCTCTGGGGCCCAAGCACCTCCGTGACAAAGTGAAAAGAGATAGTTACTTTGGATGGCATCACCCT
>NC_045747.1:32896233-32896332 GCF_008692095.1 Etheostoma spectabile | reverse complement strand
ACCACTGTGAGGAATCTTGGAGTTATCTTTGATGTCCTTTGATTCCCACATAAAGCAAATTTCAAGGATTGCCTTTTTTCACCTACGTAATATTGCAAA
>NC_045747.1:32895825-32895945 GCF_008692095.1 Etheostoma spectabile | reverse complement strand
GGCACCATCTTATCTTAAAGAGCTCATAGTACCTTATAACCCTACAAGAGCACTACGCTCCTAGAATGCAGGGTTACTTGTGGTTCCTTGAGTCTCTAAAAGTAGAACGGGAGCCAGAGC
>NC_045747.1:32895544-32895693 GCF_008692095.1 Etheostoma spectabile | reverse complement strand
GAATATTGTTAGGGAGTGAGGAGTTGCAGCGTTCGCCTAACCCGGCCCACCTGCTTCTTGTCATAGTTGTCTGATTTATCTATCATATAACCAAGCATATAATAAACTAAAGGGAGACTTGGCATACAGCCCGATCCGGTTGGGGAGAG
>NC_045747.1:32895112-32895269 GCF_008692095.1 Etheostoma spectabile | reverse complement strand
CTCTTGGTTTTGCTGTAATAGTTTTAGACAGCTGGGGGACTTCCTTTGACACACTGAGTTCCTCTCTCCTCTATCTTTCCATCTTTTCATTTATGTGCCTCCATGTCCCAGAAATGCGTGTTACTAACCTAGCTCTGGGGAGTCATTCCCCGGAGTC
>NC_045747.1:32875362-32895087 GCF_008692095.1 Etheostoma spectabile | reverse complement strand
GTCATTGCTATTTGCTATTTAAAGACTTATTCTGTACAGAACACCGTGCAATTCAATTCACTCAATTTTATTTCAGTATCATTCCTAACTAGATTCTCAAGACACTTTTACGATAGCGTAGGTTCTAATCCACACTCCCAGAAATTTACAAGGACCCAACATTTTTCCAGGATTCCTCCAAGCAAGCAACCGTGCGACAGTGGCGCAGGAAAACTTCCTTTTAGCAAAAACCCGGACAGACCCAGGCTCTTGGGTAAGGCAGTGTCCCTTGTACGGCCGTGTGGGGGGTCTTCAGAGTGAACGTCATGCTGTTCGTACTAATATAACTCTCGCTTCGAAGTCTCGGAACCATACTAGGATCTCTCGTTTCTCCATCTTTCGCTGCTAGCTGTCGTGCTCTCTTTGTTAGTATCAGGCCTTTGCGATAGCAGTGCACTGTGCGCATACAAGGCACAGCAGGACGGACGGGGCACCGCAGTGAGCAGATGACTGGCCCTATGGAAGCGGAGCCGGGCCAAGACACGGTCAGCGGGACCATGGCACTCTTGTCGTGTCGTTCCACAATTTCGTCTACCAACTCTTATCTGGAAGCCCCGATCCGAGTCTAGAAACAATGCTTGGGGAATACCCACCTCGTCTGAACGCTACTTGAACTGTTCGCACTTCGCGATGGCTATGATCGACTCCCCATGACAGCCTACAGTAGACTTCAACTAATCTGCATACTTTTTGCCACGTTCTGGGCATGGCAGCGCACCACCTCTACATAATGAAAGTCATGGGAAAGACTAAGGAGGACTTTCGCCCGCACTGCTCTGTGCCTACAGCCTCGTCATAGGCGGCTGTAGAGCGTGCAATGCACACCGCCTATCTTGTCCCCCAGCGCTCTACAACGGTTGGCCTCTAGCAAAACACATATAGACTACGTGTGGTCAAGTGATCTGCGTCGTCCTGGTCCGCGGCGGTGTCTTGTTTTGCTAGTTTCAAATCTCCCCCTCTAGTATCGGTCGTAATTGCCAATAGCCCTTGAGGTTTCTCACTAGAGGCTGGAGGGATCTCGATCTGCGCGCTGCACATGTCCTACGGTCTCGGATCCAACGATATCGCTCGATACTGCATATCTCGGGGGGCCTGCGACGGCTAACGCGGCGACTCCCTCCACGCCCTCAGAAGCATCACTTTTGTTCACCGAGTCGAATTGTCCCGAACCAGAGAAGCGGTGCAGCAAGCTAGAATCACAAAGGACTGGGTGCTACAATCACAGCAGGGTCCTCTGCGTCATGCTAGACAATCGCCCGCAACGGATCCGGGTCCTGTAGAGGCCAAGGTCGGCCCTTTACAGTAAGGTGACATGAGAGGATCTTCGTGATGGAGCTGGATGTCTAATCCCATATGTCGCTACCCTAGCACAAGAAGACAGGTTCGGTGTTGCCGCCGTTATCGCGAACCGCTGGCAACTCTCACTCCCAAACATATGGCAATTTGATGCTGACCGAACATAGCTTTACAAGGGGAAAGTCTTCAGCCTACTAGAAATATGGAGACGGTTGTCTGCCTCCCGAACCCCCAACGTGAACCAGGTTCCACGGAGAGGAGCTGATAACTGAAGCGGTGCTGGCTCGCCGTTCTGGGACTTTTAGAGAACCAAGGAACTCACAAGTAACCTGCATTCTAGGCGCGTAAGTGCTCTTGTAGGTTAAGGTACTAGGACAGCTCTTTAAGATAAGATGGTGCCTAAGCTCATGAGAGCTTTGTAGGTGAGAAGAGATTTTTAAATTTGTAAAATTCTAACGTATCGCTGTAAACAGAGAAGCCCAATCGGCAGAGAAGCTAAAACAGGAGAGATGTGGTCTCGCTGTTCCGGGTTCCTGTCAGAACACGTGCTGCAGCATTCTGGATCACTTGTAGAGTCTTTATGGATTTTTTTGAGCAGCTGGATATAGCAAAGAATTGCAGTCATTCGAGTCAGAATACTACAAATGCATGGATGATTTTTCTGCATCATTTTTAGACAGGATATTTCCTGATGTTTTTGCAATATTACGTAGGTGAAAAAGGCAATTCCTTGAAATTTGCTTTATGGTGGGCACATGAAGGACAACACAGATAACTCCAAGATTCCTCACAGTGGTTGCTGGGCAGGGTGATGCCATCAAAGTAACTATCTTCTTTTCACTTTGTCACGAGGGACTTGTGCCCACAGGCAATAAATTTTCAAAAGTTTATCGTGCAGTTTAACATTAGAAATTACAGGTCATCGCAGGTTTTAAATATCGGAAGGCACTTTGAGTGTTAGCTAACTGATTAGTTTCACGGCTTGATTCGATAGTTATAATTGAGGTATCATCTGCATAACAATGAAAGTTTACTTGGGAGTTTCTTACTGATAACTATGGAATGCCTAAAGGAAGCATATATAAAGTGAAACAGGATTGGACCGAGCACAGAATCCTGGGGAACCCATGACTAACTTTGGCGTGCCACAGAGATTCATCCGTTACATGAACAAACTGAGATCGATCTGACATAACTAATACTTAAACAATCTTCGAGCAGTCCCTTAATGCCATTGAAATGTTCAATCTGTATAAGATTGATGCGTCATGGTATATCACAATGCCACGAATAGTCTATAACACAAGTACAAGAGATAAGTCCTTTCTGATGCAATTAGGAGGTTATATATTTTCCACAAGTGCTGTCTCTGTGCTATGCTTAACTCTAAATCCTGACTGAAAATCCTCAAATAGCACGGTTGCCATTGCAGAAAGTAACAACAGCTGTTGTGGCACTGCTTTCTCAAGAATCTTAGAAAAGATGGAACGTTGTGGACTGTAGTTACGTTAGAATTCAGAAAGACTATGTAAATCTGATCAGACTTAACAGACACCCCTCCACCCATCCCCATCTTCTCCGCTCATTGGTTCGATAGCGGTCGGGGGTGGGCAGCAGCTCCAGTAGGGACCCCAACTTCCCTTTCCGAGCCAAGTCACCAGCCTCGACTGGGGGATCCCGACTTCCCGGCAGGTTGAGATAATCCTCTCACCTAGGCTGGTCTCCCGAGGCATCACTCCCAGTGGACGTGCCGGAACACCTCCCATTAGGGAGGCGCCCGGAGGCATTATCTACCAGATGCCCGAACCACCCAATGGACCTCTTCGAACGCGATTGAGAGAGGTCTACTCCGAGTCCTCTCGATGACTGAGCTCTCTACCCTATGCTCTAAGGGAGACGCCAGCCACCCTCGAGGAAACCCTTTCGGACGTTGTACCTATCTCGTTCTTTCGGTCATGACCCAGCCTCTGGACATTAGGTGAGGTTGGAACAAAAAATTACCCGGTGGAAGTATCGAAAGCTTTGCCTTGCTGGCCATCAGCTCTACTTTTCGTCAGAACGTAGCGATAAACGGTAATGTAACATACGCGACCGGCTTGCTCGCTGTTCTCCGCCAATCTCACGTTCCCCGGTCGCCATCACTCGCGACACAAGACCCCAGGTACTTAAAAACTACCTTCACTTGAGTAAGGCTCACTCCCTACCGGCATAAAGCCTCCATCGGTTTCCTGCTGAGAACCATGCCTCAGATGTTTAGAGGTGCTGATCCTCATTCCCAGCCGCTTCACACTCGGCTGCGAACTTTTTTTTCGATCCAGTGAGTTGCTGAAGGTCACGACAGATGACGCCATCAGGACCACATCATCTGCAAACTAATGGGCACACTTTAGGCCCCTTATTGCCAATGGGCATCGTTTAACCTGCCACGGTCCTACCTGAGCATTGTTTCTGCCTGTCCACCCTTTATGGCCACCATGTACTGCGATCCTCTGATAGTACTTCTCGCAGGATATATGCACACATGTTCCCAAACCCCTGAATCATTTTAAATGGGTTCTTGAAACAGGTGACATGAGGTCACGTACAGAACTGGCCGCCCTACAGTTACCGATCTCAACCAATAGGCATCTTGGGATGTGGGAGGAACGATTCGTGCCCTGGATGTGCATCCCACAATCCCACTCAATCCCAAGTGCTATCCTATCAATTGGCAACATTTTAAAGAATGCTGTCAGCACCTGTGAATCCATGCCAAAATAGAATTAAGACAGTTCTGAATGCAAAAGGGGGTTCAACACTATTGTATGGTGTTCCTAATAATCCTTTCTTTTCCTGTCCGTTCCTGTACTATGGTAAAAGTGCTTGAGTAGTCTTAGGACCTCTTGAACATAACTGGAGCGCAATTAGCAAAAACAAAGCAGCATTTTGATCCCAAGCACAGTATTTAGATAATGGGGAAGTAGCGATGTATCACAATGAACCAAATGCCAAATACCTGTCTTTTACATTTTACAACCATTTGTGGTCTCAAAAGGAGACCGGTTAAATCAGCCCCACACATGGATGTAAATTAACTCCACAGATGATAAAACATTGCCATCACACACAGACAATAAATGCCCTACCACACACCAGCCGGTTCCCTCTCCCTCGTTTAAGCCCTAGCTACACAAATCTACTACATCCAATGATTGACGTCTTATTACAAGTGGGGGAAGAAGCACAGTGCATTACGACCAGTGTTCCCTTACCTGTAGTGGTTGACGCTCAACAGCGATTCAGCAGAGACCTTAACATATGAGCACATTAATGCAATATGGATTTCAGTAGCTCTGGCTAAAAAGTTGTGATAACATTTGAGAAAGATAAACAGGGATTGGACATACACAACGTTCTTAAGTGGCAATAAGTAGATATATAGGATACACTACTGTTATGGGTGGTACAGGCCTGGTTGTAACATGATATTGGTGGTGTGAGTGTGGTTATGAATGTATGACGGAGTTGTAGTGATGGTACATGAGTGTGTCTAGTAGCTACTGCATCCGTTGTATGGATCTGTGGTTAAATAGACGAACTGAATTGATGTTGCCCGGGTGCCACCTGCCGGCTCACCGAATGAGTCATATGAGAAAATCAACGTGGTGTCGTCTTGTACAGTACCGTCCTACCGCTGTAGGGTTTTACAACAGGATATCAGGGTTCACTTTCAGTATGTTAGTTCGGAGTGCTATTCGGCTCGTGTTCTTCTTTGGGTACTGGTGAGCCAGTAGATTCATCAATGTTTTGTTCGGTTCATCTTGTTTAGGGCACAGGATATGGTTTGGTGATTTTTCACAGGTAATCATTTAAAGCAATTGGAGATTACGTCAGTGTTCCGGGTTTTTCCTGGTTTCGGTTTCAACGGACAATGTATACTAGACTAGCAGAATGCTTTTGGGGGGGAATTTGTACACAGTCTTATTCCAGTATGACGTAATTGCTGCCTCTCACAAAACGATGTACAGGCTTCTTGACTTACTGCATGAGTATTTGCGTTACAAATCCTCTACTTGTCTTTTGCCGTAAAGCGCATTGAAACTCTCCATAGACAAGATGGAGTACTCTCGTGCCAACTGGCCCATCTCATTGTGTGAATTCAGAGCTAGTGTTCGTATTTGGAAGTGAGAACCAACTCTTCGTTCGCTGCTCTTCAATAAGGACGCATTTACTGACGTAGTCCCTACTCCCTCATGAAGCAACTTCGGGCGGCCCACTTAACGTGTTTTCTGTATTTCTCTGGTCATTGGTGTGTTGAACCTTAACTCGACTATCCGGTAATGGCTGTGGTCCTTGTTGTGCTTTTAGCCAGATCACATGGCGTGGGTGGCAGGTAGAGATTCATGGTGTTTTGAAGGTCGGGAACAAGTGGTTGACGTGCTGCCTACCATTAGCTACATTGTTTTCATTAGGTGCTGATTCCTCCAAGTTGCCCGCACTGCCCACTCTGAAAATCTCTCTGTGCAATGTGTTATTCTAGGTCGTCTCAAATCCTGGGGGCTAAGCAAGACAGAGTGTTTGCAGCCCAAATTTTCCCTCATTCTGTATGTTGTGTCAAACCGGAAGTCTGAGAGTTGTAAATGGTAATCCACTGGAAAAATAATGTATTTAAATGAAAGGGTAGTTACGTCAACATTCTACCGTGGGGTTACAGTTTTTATTTATCACCGTGTAATCGTTACATCCCTAGTAGGGAATACTCAGGGAAAAATCCTGGATGTATGAACAGTAATAGGAGACCGTCAGATTTTTAATACTGTCCCCATCTTCGGTGGTCTCTTGTTGTGTCAGCTTCGTACTGCTTCCGTGTCACGTTAGGTCTGTTTGATCCCTCAGCTGCACACAAGGTGACCCCAAGTACCTGAACTTCTGTTTCTTGAACATTGAAAGAATGACATTCATTATTCATTGGCATCTTTCGTCAGAAACATTAGACGTTTATGACTCATCTATACCGCGAGCACTTTTGCTTTAACGTAAAGTCTTGATAAAGGGGAGTGTCTATGACAATTATCATACAGTATGTGTCCAGAATACAGTCCATGATATTTAAAAAAGCAAGTTCTATGCATCCTCAAACATCCAATAATTAGCCCAAAGAATGACTATTTCATTTCCACAATCAAACTACGTAATCAAATTATTATAGATCTAGTGAAAATGGAATGTCTATGGAACGGACAGCTGTTGAAGTGTGACCAGTAGGATTGCACAGAGAGTTGGTGGTTTAAAATAGTTCATTGAGAATAGTCTACAGGTCCATCCAGACGAGCCACTTCTTTCAGGGGCAGCTTTCTCAGCAGGCAATCAATAGAGCAGGTCACTAATAGATACACTTCTCTAGTTTCCACTGTAGCTCTTTTAACATGGCACAGAACAAGTTTTGTATTGTAGACCGTGGAGCCCTGTAACAGCCAATCACACTAGGCCTTCAACTGCTTGAAGTTGCCCTGAAGCGCCATAAGCCTCATTTCAGGTGTTAATGGTATTGCGTTTTTTTATGGAAAGTGGTCAACGATAAGAATTGCCCACCCTCCACAAATGTATTTCTATCCTGTCTGTATACAGAAAACGCCATCCAAAGCCACCTCTGCTCATCAAGTAAAACATCCAAATGAGTCTCTGAAACAGACAGAACGTCAGCCTATATAACCGCAAAAGAGGGAGAGTTCATACCTTTTAATGTTAAGGCCGAAGATGTAAGTGTGCAAATACTAAGCCTTAGGTGGCTCTCTCCATCACAGTGGGCTTCCTGAAGGCCGGTACTCTGTTGAAGTTTATAAACAGTGGATATTGGAGCCCCTCTGGATACTATTTTATTGAAAAAATGACATAAACAGAAACCAAAAGGGCAACATAAATTAAAAGGATGATTTTAAAGTGTGTGTTTATGCTGATTCTCTCTACTAACGTACTCAACAAAATGTTATTTTTCACATTTGTTTCGTTGGCAGTTATCTTGCAACAGAACACACAGGCTCCCATGTGATTTACAATATGTTATTTAAATAAGCCTGATATGAGTTATAAAAGTACCTTAGCAATTGAAAGCAATGCTACATTAAAGGAAGCATTCAAGGAGTGGCAATAATTTTTTCGGTGTTTGTAATTTGGGTTGCCTTGCAGTATTTCGTCTGAGACAGAGACAGGACTAGCAGCAAAGAAGAGAGAGAAGATGACAGATGAAATACAGACGGTAGAGGTGAGAATACTTTGATAAGAACATCAAAGCTGATGGATCGCACTCATGTTGGCAGCAGCGACAAGAAGCTGCCTTTTGTCACCTCCAAATTCCGGACCTGGTGTTACTGTCAATTGCACCTGCCATGACTCTTCAGGGTGCCACACATACGTTTCCCTTTATCCTTGTTTTACATTGTCACATTGTGTTTTGTATTGAAGAGGAGCGTTTGTATGAAAACATGGGGGACGTGGTGATAGGAGAAGACCCATGCGTAATGGAATCAAGAAGCAGCCAAATGAGAAAGGTTTTATGTTGGGAATTGGTAGGGTACATATTCATTATTGGCAAGATTTCACATGTTTTATCAATATTAAAAAAAGTTTATGAATGAGGTATTAATACTTCACCCTATTGCAATATGACAAAAACTGGGCACTATAGCCTGCATCTCTGAAGAACGAAGAGAATGAATTTACTCTGACTGTTCAATCACGATCTTTCCAACAGATTACACAAAACTGCTATTTTATAGTATATAGAATTTATTTAACTTCAAAAAGTATCAAGACCTCCAATATTTATTTCATCATCAAAACCTATATACCTTTTAAAAACACACAAACAAAACAGCCAAACAAAATGGTAGCCGACCTGATAGGCGTGTGTCTGTCGAGGCTTCATTTACACTGAACTCCTTCATTACCTAAGCCTCTACTTAAATTCCGTTTATCCTGTTGGTTGTTTAAAAGTTTTCCGATCTCAGTTTTCAGAAGTTGTTTCGGGGTTCTACAGATTCTTTCCTGTCTCCTCCTCTCCCTACGGATGACCTGAAAAACAGTGTATACAGGACAAAGGTTTCCTTCAAACAAACCACAATAAGATGTCCGGTGTCCAGAGGTCTCCAGGTCGGCTGCAGCGTGAGGAACCCCGCAATCAGAGCATTCGACAACGTAAGTCTTTCACTTTACATCCATATGTGTTGAGTCAACGGGAGCAGATTAGTACTGCTTTTTCTCTCAAAGTCAGTTATCTGCCAGCCAGACGCTGCAACTCACTCTGTGCTGGCTGTCGTACTGTTACTGCTAATATATGTTGAATACTTGCTGTATCTTGAAGGAAAGTTCTTGTACCTTATTTGTCCTCCATTTATCTGGACAGCGTTGATTACGCTGCACATCCCAGCGATGAGTTTTTTTTCTTTGTGTGGGGCGCGCCAGTACCAAAATGAACGCATGGACGGCGTCCCGGTCTGCGGCCAGGGTTGGGACAGCTGCATTAGAGGATCAGAAAGTGACTATCCTGGAGTCGTCGTCTCCATGAGAAACCGAAGAAGACAATAGTCTCCGGGATCTTGTTCGCATTAGTGCACACAGGGGACCTTAGTACGGAGTCTCATCCCATTAAGGACAGAAGGTGTGCACATTAGGCCTGTGAGTCTGGTCTCCATTAAAGCACAGAAAGGTGACATTAGTCCGGAGTCTCGTTTCATCAGAGGACACAAAAGATGACAGTAGCCGGACTCTTGTCAATTAAGGACAGGAAAGGACAGAGTCCCCCTGGAGACTCGGCCCATTAGATACAGAGCCTAGAGTCTTGTCTCCATTAGAGAACAGAAAGAGCAATAGCCTGGCGTTCTTGTCTCCATTAGGGACACACGGGTCATTACCGTCCTGGATCCTCGTCTCCTTATAGGACGAAGGGGACATTATCTGGATCTGTCTCCATTAAGGCAGAAAGAACATATCCTGAGTCCTTGTCTCCATTAGAGAACATAAGGTACATTAGTCCTGATCTCGTTTCCATCAGAGGACAAAAAGATGACAGTAATCCGGGAGTCTTTGTCCCTCGCTTAAGAACAGAAAGATGACATTAGTCCTGGAGACTCGTCTCCATTAGCAACAAATAAGAAATAGTCCTGCGTCTTGTCTCCATTATGACACCAGTGACATTGTCCGGGAGTCTCGTCTCCATTAGAGGACAGAATGTTTACATTAGTCCCGCGGATGCTTCACTCTTAGAGGCCGAAGAAGACATTAGTCCGGGAGTCGTTCCGATGTTCCTGTATCTCCAGAAAGATAATGAACGACACGCAGGACGAGCAGATAGCAGAAAGATTCTCGTGTAAGAGCTTTAGACTTTATTTTCTTTCTATTCGGTAGCTGCTATTTCTCCAGCACTTCATGATTCAGGCTCTGGATAAAAATGATCTTCCGAAGCTTGGTCTCGACCGGGAACCATTAGCTCTGCGAGCCAGAGATTACTTAAGGCGATGGAACCCAGCTGTGTGTCACATGGGAGCGACATACTACTGATACGGTAAAAAAAAAGACTTAGGCCGTACTCCTGAGGTGAATAGAAAGTGGATGAGGAGGTGCTTTGACTAATTGTGGTGAAAGGCTTACGTAGAGACGTGAATGGCAGAAGGAAAACTGCAGGAAAGGGTGGAGAAAGGTTAGAACAACTGTAGACTGTCTCAGCGACACGACCTTCAACTACGAGTAGCTTTTCCTTGCCAAGATGCTGATAGGTGAGATCAATTGCATGATGTGACTCAAGAAGGATAGGATATAGTATTTAAACACACAGTTCCCCGGTCCCCCAGTAGACGCGCGTGACATGAACACACAAGTGGGGGGAAAAAATATTTAATGACGGCTGTTATAATATAAGGTTAGGTATTTATAGTCTGTGATCGGATTTACAAAGATTGTTGAGTAGCGTACTACTTGGACAAGTTAGCATTAGTGCCATATGTGACAAACCAGGGAACAAACGTGGGAAACAGGGTCCCTAACATTATTATGAAAAAGAAAGAGAGTCGATGTATGGAGCATGCAGTCTACAAAGATGCAATAATAACGCTAAGATATCACCATCAAATGAGTTATACAACATGTCAAAACAACCTCAAATATTGAAGTCGGAATAAAGGCAATGGGAACAGAGACAAACATACGCCTACGGGAGGTGAGATGGATCGGTAGTGGGGCATGGGAATGCTCTGTGTTGGAGCTGTTGAACGCCAGGGCGTGGGGGGGGAGTGAATACATTGAAAGCTGCTGGTGTTAGCGGGGGGCAAGCGGCCAGCCTGAGCTAAACCAAGCCGTTAGGGGGGGGGTGGGCGGAATACGAAACGGGGTTGCCATGACCGGAGTGGGCCCTTACGGACGGTGTACAGAGCCACTAACATCGGGAATCACAGAACGGGAAGACCAGACGAAAACGAGCAAAAGGCATGACAAAAAAACACAGACGGCAAACAACAAACTAGAGCAGGAAACAGAACAGACTACCTGGAACAACACAGCCAAAGACGAGAGGAGAAAATACACTCGGGCCGATGACAAATAGTCAACAAAAGAGACAACACGCAAACCACACAAGGGGGGTGTATGTCCAAGGCGTACAATGCTGCGAAAGGACCAAATGATAATGAGCCACGCCTGGGGGCTGCACTGAGTAGATACGAGTCGCAAAGTTCCAAGTCAGTGAAGGAGGACCGGCTGCAGGCCATTTGTGCACGAAACCCGGGGGAACACTGAAGGCCAAGGTGGCCGGGGAGATGGTTCGAGTACACAGAGTGGGGCTCCCGGCACCACCGGCTCCGAGCAGCCAAATGGAGCAAATGCATTCGCAAAATGGTGGGCGGGCGGAAGTGCCGTTGGAGGTCAGAGCCGAAGCAAGAAGAGGCAAAAAAAAGGCGCCCAGTGCTCCCAAAGAAGGGCCTGCAGGGTGCAGGGCAGTCCCAGGGGCGCCCTTACTACACCAGCAGCTAAGAGGGCCGCCCCCGGACGGGAGGGGTTACCAATGGGGTGCAAGCAACAAAGTCCCGGTTCGCGCCAAACGCGTCCCTACTGCAGGACCACAAAAGCTGCACCGCCGGCAAAGATACCAAGTCGCTGCGTCAGGGGCCGTCAGGCCACCAGGTGGTAGCCGTGTTGCTTCAAGAGGTCGGGCTGGACAGGCACGGTGTCAGCACCCACCAACCGGACGGGCCAGGAAACACAGCGGAGGACATGGTGTGCAGCTCGAACACAGGGCCTGCCTGGACAGGGTGGGTGGGCGGGTGCACAGACAAAAGGATGGGACAGCGGGGCCTGGAATGTCCCCCACAGAGAGACCCCAGAGCTCAGGGTCCCAGGGGCAGCCGCCCTCAAAAACACCGGACGCCAGCGTAGTCGGCGCAAGGGGGACAGCGAGGCGGGTACAAGCATCTCCGCGGGCCGCGCATGACCATGGGGGTCATCTGGCCATATGGGGCCAGCTGAGGGGTTTGCGGGGCCAGTTGCGTGTGATTGCATCAGCAGAGAATCTCGGGGTCCAGCGGCTGGGGGAGCACAGACGCACGTTGGAGAAGGAGCTGGAAAAGAGCAACCTTTGGAACCGATTACCCAGAAACCAAGGAGGGTCAGAGGGAGGTGGAGATGAACGAGCGAGAGAGCAGAGACATGCCGGAGGACAACGGCACGGCCAGAATAAACGGAACAACGCACCGGAGCGGCAGACGAAGAAGGGCGCTAAGAGTGGGCGAAGGGAGACGTTGACGAAGGCTCAGGAGAAGAAAATATTCCGTTTCTTGATAGCAAGGACGGGCCTTCGTGTGCTGTTCTTCGGAGTCTAGCGAGATGATCGAAGCGAGAACTGGACGAACTAAACAGGGCGGTCCAGCTGCGGGTTGAGGGATAAAGGCAAAGCTTCCCCCCCAAACCATGCTGACTCAGACTTCCACGAGTCTACCTATCAAGGCGGCGCTGGCAGGGGTCAGAGTGACCGAGGGCACAGATTAAAACAGCTCCAGAAACAAGACACACCAGAAAAAACAATACCTACATCTCAAACCCAACCTGGAAGGAGATGAACCAGCAAGCAGTGCGCACGTGAGTTGTGCTGGCAATCGGGGAAACAGTGTTAACACTGGCTGTTGAAGGGCAAACTCCAGCAGACATCCAGTTCCCATTCCCCCATTCAGCTTCAGAGAGCTGAATGTGCAATGAAGGAGAAGTGGAACTTGTTGAGCACTTCTTTAGTGCAAAAAGAAGCAGGCATAATGCCAGGTTGGAGAGGTCCCGTTGTCGTATCTTTGACGGTCTATTAGTAGGTTCCGTCCTCTGGACTTCCGCACAAGTTTAGATCCTACTGATGGTGACAGGGTCCCCTCAGTGGGTGTAGGCTGACAACCTCAGCATGGGAACTCTTCCTTTCGCTCGTGTCCGCCTGCTGGATAACCACCGACACTGCCCTTCCCATCACTCCCTCCCATGAGATGACTGCCAGCTTCGCTGGTGGTGTAGTCCAAAGTGAAAACTCATTATTGGCGTGCAGACAGGTTTCCAAACTGAGTCCTAGCACGGAAGATATAGAGTCTCTGGGCAACTGACGTTGAGCAGCTGCAAGGAAAGGCACGCGTGTCTGCAACCACTCTGAATCTACCGCTGGCAGAGACAACATCGTTACACGTTCTCCAGTGCTGTGGGACAAGGGGCCGTCGAATCCAAATGGACACCTGGCTCCTCCGTTTCCTTCTGGGTCTATTCTCTTCACAATCAGAATCTCCCTACAGTACAATGACACAGCCAGGATAGCAATCTTAAACGTCAGTACATCGAGAATAGGATACAATCGCTGCAGGAGAAGATCATTTAAATGAACTGAATGTTTGTTCTCTATGGAGAAGATCAACAGTCCCCCGGTTCAGCGACTTCCCACAACGTGAGTCTTGCTCTTGCTCAGGGGTCACTCTGTCTTGAGGCTACTGGGCATCAAAAAACTGTTTAACCGGAGAAATACTCGGCTTCAAGGAGGCTCTAAATTGAGCTGCTGAGTCGGTCAAAGCTCCAGCAAAGATTATACTACTCGGGAATTAAACCTTCAGTATTAAAGACTCGGATCTCTTTCAACATAGGTTAAATATAAATTAAAGGCTGGCAGCAGGTTTTGAGGTCCCGTGCAACATCGGGATTACTGGCGACACCGCTCCTTGTGACCATACGCATTTGTGGCACTCTATCAAAATCACCTAATAAAAAGTGACGCCTGCGGATTCAGGGTGCTACTTCACAAACACGACTTTACCTCATACGAGCTGAGAGCTGGAAAGGGCAGGGCTGATACTATGGGGTAAGAAATGTCACCACTTAGCCCAATGAACACCCGTTGTATCTTAGATCAGTGTCAAAACCAAATCCTCAAGATCCGACGCTTCAGGAGTGGTTCACCGAGTTAGTTAACGGGAAAAGCAAGGTGATACCTGTGCGTGGTTAAGTAGTGGGCAGCCTCATTATCACTGCGACCACAACATTATAAGTTCTATATCTGATTCTTATGTTGGCCACAAGAACGCGCTCTAATCCACAAAAATTTAGAAGAATTTTGTCTAATTGGACACCGACACACGTAACTGCTCACATTGGCCCCACGCCAGGCATTGGACAAAACCTCAACGGTTAGAACTGTGCAGCGGTAAAGGTCTCGGAACCAGGCGCAAAAACGGTAGGCAAAGTCAATCGGGAAACTCTCAGGACTTATTAATATACACCGTGACTTGAAGCCGACTTCGCGGCCTCTTTGACTGGGTGATCTATCGTCGGCCGTAGAGTATCCGAACGTGGGAACTACTATAATCCGGTAGTAAGAGGGGTTGGAGAGCCTATTGAGGGCAAGAGCACTCAAGGGACACCCAATGGCCCCCCATACGTTGGGGTCCCCTGTACTAATGAAAGGTAGTGTGTGCGATACAATGCTTGTAGATTTTCATACTTCTAACGGCTGAGCGATATTTGAATTTGAAGGTGATTGGAGGAAGCTCTAGTGAGAGGTGTAAAGTATGAATGTGGAAATGGCCAAATCACCTTATGGTGACAGAGACTATGGGTGGGATTAAATAAACATGGAGGACTCGGCAAATAGGAAGGAGGTGTCACGGGAGCTTCTGCGCGGAAAGTCCGAAGATTGACCAATCATGTGGAACAGATATTGGCCAGCCAGCCATCGGCATCCGCTTATCCGGTATCGGGGTCGCGGGGGCCGCGCTCATAGGGGACCCCCAACTCCCCTTTCCCGGCCACAGGCATACTCCGCCTGGGGGCGCCCCGATGCGTTTCCCAGCCAGGTTGGAGAGAGAAGCGCGCCAACCGAGTCCTGGTCGTCCCCGAGGTCGCCGCCCAGGGTGGACGGCCTGAGCCCACGAGGGGGCGCCCAGGAGCATCCTTACCAGATGCCCGACCGCCTCGAATGCTCCTTTCAACTCGAGAGCAGCGGCTCTACTCCGGCTCCTCTCGATGAACTGAGCTTCTCACCCTATCTCAAGGGAGACTCCAGCCACCCTCCGCAGAACCCTTTGCAGGGACCTTGTACCCTGATCTCGTCTTTCGTGTCAGGACCCGCCTTCCTGACCATAGGGTGAGGGAGGAAACGAAAAATACATAAAGTAGGCCGAGTAAAACTAAAAATAAGGGGGGAGTGGTTTGGGGTCGCATTAGCTTAGCGCTCATTTGGCAATGGCTTTGTGACATGTACGCGACCTTCAGGAATCGAAGTCAACCCAAGCTTTGTTCACCAAGATTTTACTTTATCAAGCCGAGCCTAATGTTACACGAGAAGACTCATGTTTTTCTTTGTTTGTTTATTTCATTTAAAGCAAATGTTTATTGTTGGCATTTAAATTACTCTAAGTTTTAATCTCAGCCAAGTCTTACCCTATAAACCTGTAAGCCCCATACCCCAAAAAAAAAACAAAATGAAATAAGATCGGGCTCCGTTCGTGTGGCGCCACAAGCCCAATCACACGTAGGCCATGTTCTCATCACTGAGCGGCTCCGTTAAAAAGCTACACTTGCATTAGTAACAAATTTAGAATTTCGCTCAGTTGCAAATCCCTTGTCCTTTGAAAAGACATGTTGGGCAGAGGAAAGTCTACACTGGAATTTCTCCTTTAACAGATTATAGAAATAGTTGGCACTGCGTGTCGCGCTTCCCTTTCTCCTCCCTAAGAAAGTGGTGGACAGCCAGAGATGCCTCCTATTTTGGTGTGACATAACTCTCGTTGGGGGAACTGGGGATGGAGCAAGACCTTACAGGAAAAACACTCATTTTTAGTTTGTGGGATGTTTGAATTTTTATATCCCATTAACCTCACTGCATTGGTATATGTAATTCTGCTTTTGCACCCCAGGCACTGCAATAAATGGAAAGGATATGTTAGCCGTATAAGGGGAGAACAGCATGCTCAAATTCACCGATCGGAAACGACGAATTCAGGAACCGTCATGAAACACGCTGCACCTAAGCCATCGAAAAGAAACAAAAAAACCAAGGCAGGTTTGCTCAGAAGGTTAAAACCACCAAATTATATTAGTTGGCCTGAGGTATGGGAATGTGGTAGATAGTTTTGTTTCTAAAAAAACAGGTGATACTGGCCTAATTGGAATTGTTCTGTCATTGACCATGTCCAGTGACTCTCATTTAAGTGAGCCACAAGAATAAATACTATCAGTATTATGTCTATCCAAAAGGGCTTTCTGTCGAAGGTAACCCCTAATTTGCAAAAACTCATGAGACTCGCGGCCCCAGAGACAAGCAACCAAGGCTTCAGTTGCCATGTATTGCGCGCACCTCGCTGTCGACCATCGCTGAAAAGCTATGCCACACTGCACTCTATTAGTTAGTCCTTTTCCACATCCGTTTTCGAGACTGTCCCGGTATCGCGCCGGTGTGGAAACCAGTTCAAAAAATCAGTAAAGGGTAACTGTAAAAGGGACCACCCGACCAGCGTGTTGAGTCATGGTGTGAACTTAACCATACCATTCTAGCGCAATGCCATTGCCAGATCGCGTATCAGCACGTCTGGCCTCCTCCCACTTCACCAGGTAGGAGGGGAAAAGGAACACTCTGGTGGGTCTGTTTTCTGTACACCAATCACACTCGCCTTGGCGTGGTGGGTGCAAATCTTGGGAGGACCTGTACATTTTGGCCCCCGCGAGAACACCACATTCAAATTAGATACGTTACGGTTGCAACAATACAGCACGTCCGTTATTAGTTCGCTGATCATGGTCAATGTAATTTTCTCTTTCCCAGTCGCCAGTGGGGGTCACTTTGTCCAATCGGCCCAACGTTCCTTTGTAATACTGATGTACCAAAAACAGATTCTGCGGTAAATCTTGACTACTCCCTCGATCGAACATAGGCGCCTGTCCACAGTTTGTGGTTGTGCGCATATCCCACGGTGTCTTATATACAAGAGCTTCCAGACTTTCACGTGTAGCTTGCAACAGTCGGATGGATTTTGTTATCCAGAGTAACGACGGACACCCACCCCACCACCAAGCACCCATGTGTGTATGTCGTGTCCACACTACGACGGAAAAAAAAAAAAGAGGGACCTACGGCGTCCCACAAGCCAATTAGTGGTTTGGATTAATGATTATGGGTCGCGGGGATGCATTCTGTGTAGTCACAATTATCCGAACTAGGCTAAGTGGATTAGCTTGCGGCCTAGGGGAAAGCGAACTATATTAGCAACATTGCTTCACTTAAGTGGAATAGCTGTTTGAGCCAGCCACCCACCATCTGCCATCGCTGAGCCGGGAGCGGGTCCGGGGGGCACAGCGCCGGAGGGACCCAACTTCCCGTCCCGAACCACTCAACCAGCTCCGCCCGGGGGACCCGAGGACGTCCCAGAGCCAGTCTGGAGAGTACGCTCTACCACCGGGCAGGACCGGGGGTCGCCCCAGGTCTCCTCCCAGGTGGACGTGCCGGAACACGTCCCGAGGAGGCGACGCGAAGGATACATGCCTTTACCGGCCCGAACCACCATCAACGGCTCCTTCAACGCGACAGAGAGGCAGGCTCTCTACCCGAGCTCCGACCCTCCGCTAGATAGACCTAGCTCTCACCTAAATCGCGAAGCTCGCCCAGCACCCCCTGCCGGCAGAGCAACACAGCAGCCAAGCTTCGGCAGCGAAGCTTGTACCCGTGAGCGCTGTCGCATCTACTTCGGACATGACCCCCAGGCAAGGCCAAGATGGGGAAGGATAGACGACAAATGCCCCGGTAGAAGGCGAGTAGCATTTGCCTGCTGGCTCAGCGCCTTTTGCTCACAGACGGTGCGATAACAGGTAGTAAAATACAGCACCGCTGCTCCTATTCTCCTACCGATCTCAGCGCCCAGCCCTCACATCGCGAGACAAGACCCCGAGAGTACTAAACTCCTGCACGGAGGGAGCCGTCAGCCACTACCCCAAGAAAGACACCTCCATCGGGTTCCTGAGCGCAACCATGACCTCAGTTTTAAGTCGATCCTCATCCCCCGCTACACACTCTACCTAGAACACCGCGATCCCGTGTGCTGAAGTCCAGACCGACATTTGCCATCATGACCAGGTGTCTACACTCGCGCAAAAGCAGACGCTAGGAGCCCGAGGCCTACGCTACCGCTGACCCCCCCACACGCAGGAACGACCCTCGAATCACTGTCCACTTAAAGATTCCAACAAGGTTGGTCGACAAATCAGCATTCACCCTGTGCACGGGAGTTCCTTGGAACGAGTAATGCTGGGTCCATGCACGAGAACCCCGCCACAGACTCGCTTTGGTCCTACACGAGATTTGATCGGCCCTGTGAGCAAAGGTTAAAACGCCTACCCCCCCTCCAGCCCTAGCACACAGCGCAGCCCGGGACCCCACTTTCTCCACAGTGCCTCCCGGTCATACAAAAACACATTCGCCAATCCACCGAACACATGGGGTGGGGAACTGCTTCTGAGCAGTCTCCCAGGCCCCCTCCGGGACTGCGAAAGATAAAAGAATCTGAGCCGTTTCAACACCAAGGACTGATCCGGCGCAGGGGGTAGATCCGCGTAACAATCCTGGGTGCGTAACTAGCAGTTCCGAACGCGGGTCCATACATATCACAGACAACAATAGTGGGGAGATAGCCTTTACCCTCGCAAAGAGCTGAAATGTTGTGATGGGCCCCCGGGCGGGGCATGCCCGGTGCATATGTCCCCCTTTTAGGAAAAAAGGGGAAGAGGGAACCACACCACCCGGCTCTCGAGACTGCCATTAGGCACACCGCGGGCCCAGACGGCCACGCAACTGTTGAGAGGCGGGTCCACCAAGACAGCAACCCTAACCACACGGCCACTTTCAGCGTGTACTTGCTGCGGAATCTCATCAATCCCTGGGGCTTGTCGGGCCGGGCGGCGGGACAGTAATGTTGAGCCCGACAACCAAACCTCCAGCGTGTACTTCACCAGGAAATTGCGGACGAGCTCCCCTCGCCAGAAGTGCAGCCTACGTTCGATGCACCAAAATCCCCACGAGGGCTTGCAGCTTGATTTAGGAGTATCCCCTCAAGATGCTCCGAGCCCCAGCCACGAATTACCTCCCCACTTGAGGGACCAACACACCGTCCCATACCATATACTGGGTCCATGACGCTTGGATATCCCTCGCTTTCCCCCTGCCTGGAGGTGGCGGACCAGGTTTGGTTCATCCAGAAATGCACACTTGTGCCGACCGACAATCCTGTGCATGACCACGTCGGCCTCCGACGTCTACCCAGCACCCCCTTGCACTGTGCCATCTGGCAACGGCTGGGACTGCGGCCCTGGGGGCCGGCGGTACCACTTCGACCATGTCGCAGTCCGGAGTCTCCGGCGATCCAAACATCAAAAGACCCTTCTAATCATGCCACGTCTTACCCATTCCCAACGCGTGTGTCCCGCAGGGTGCATATGTTGTGGGTACCGCCAAAACCCTTGAGGGCCCTAAGACCCTAAGACCACAGCCGCGTCCCGCCGCTTGAGCAAGGGAAACTGTGAACAGTGGCCACGCAGGCGTCAGGGCCGCCCCAGCCTCCAACGGAAAGCACGAAAGCTCCAGCACGGAGTGGTGCGAGCTGAAACATATCCGTTGGCCAGGGCCACTCTTCCACTTTCCCAGGGTAATTAAAATCCCTCAGATTCAAAAACAATAAAAAGTTTATATAAAACGTCATCATGTTTAGTCGATTGTGAACCAATCAGCTGTTAAACCAGTTGAGAAGCCGGCGTTTCCCAGCATGCTCTGGGTCTGCCTGGCTCTTGCAGTTGGTAAAAAGCAACTGCGCTGCCTGCGTCTAAGAACTTATTATCGTTGCCGACGTGTGCATGACATCAGAGCAAGTC
>NC_045747.1:32874524-32875352 GCF_008692095.1 Etheostoma spectabile | reverse complement strand
TGGACACAAATCTAACCGGCATGCAACCGGTGATCGATTCTGCGCAGACCTGGCTCATCTCGAACGAGCCTATTGTGTATCTTTCACGCGGTGCACCGTTACGGACTAGTCCATTTCAATGTGAAAGTAGGGGGTGTATTATGGACTAGTCCATTTCATTGTGAAAGTAGGGGGTGTATTACTAGAAAGCAGCCGCCTACCTTTGCCTCTATGTTAAGACCGCCACTGTTCACCACTGTCAAACATTGAAGGAATAGTCTGACATTTTGGGAAAAACATTTATTTTCTCTCTAACGGATAGTTAGATGAGATACCGATACCACTTTCATGTCTGTCTGCTAAATACAAAGCTACTGCCAGCAGCAGGTTAGCTCAGTTTAAGACAAAGAGTGGAAACACACAAAAAAAATCACAAAATTCACCATACCACCTCACTAATGGCATTTTTCCATTACATGGTATCTACTCAACTCGCCTCTAATTGCCTTTTTTGGTTTTGCATTACAAAAAAAAAGCACCTGCTACTTTTTTTAGTACCACCTCAGTCGAGGTTCCAAGGGAGCTGAGGCGATACCAAAAGGTGACTTGAAAACGCGAGAGTCAGAAATTGATTCTCATCATCCACTACATCCGCCAGAACCTTTTGGACATCGGTAACCAGTACCAGATGTCTGTTTTGAGCTTCTTTAATTAAACGCAAAACATCACATCTTTTCTACCGAGAGAGCGCGAACAGTAGTGATCGTCACGGAAACTGCATAGTATGCAAAAACCACTGGGAGCACTTGCCAGGCAACCTGGCAGACACTCCAGCAAGTTACAGGTCCC
>NC_045747.1:32871396-32874514 GCF_008692095.1 Etheostoma spectabile | reverse complement strand
ACAAAGGAGCAGGCAGGCAGAGAAGAAGCTTCACATTCTGTCACAACTGTCCTCCACTTCCCGAAAAAAAGAAAAAAAAGTACCTGTCCAACAGAGGCAGTTGTTGTTGTTTTTTGCTTTTGCTTCTTTCTCCGGGGGCCCGTTTGAGGAAGGAGGTTTAACAAACTCTGAGTCTAAGCCTGAACTCTGACTTGATTTACCCTGAGAGTATAATAAGTATAATATCACTGGTAAAATGGTATTGAACCTTTTTAGAATAATTTCATTATCAAGAATAGACAGGAACCACTAAAGTTTTTATTTTTTTATTTTTAGAGCTCTCATTTTGGCAGTACAATAATAATTGTATATTGTATATTGTATATTTCATACGTGTTGTTTACACAAAAAGGAATTTTTTCTCTTTGACTAGAAAATGTCAGATCACAAGAACATCTGAACATATTTAATAAAATTCTGATAATAACTAATCTTTGTGTTTTTGAAATCTAAATTTGTCAATACGAAAAAAAACAACCATTTGTCTTGTTTTCTAGGTTTTGGTGCTTGCAGTACAGAATTTTTATGATTTTCCTCTCAATGTTTTACCCTCCTGAGATAGATTGTAATCCCAATATTTCACAGTTGACAGCCACAGTTAGCAATTTATTCTTACTGACCTCGTGTCATAACTCAGACAAGAATAGAAAGTGCCAGCGTCTTACTTGACGGTGAGACCACCAAGATGTAATGAAAAGTTGACTTCCTGCTGGAGGTACAAATCTGGCGAGGTTAACAGACATTTTTTGCAAAAAGATGGTTAAAGTCTTACAATACCCTTAAAAGATTCCGGTATTAATGCAAGTGAACGTGTCATCGTCTACAGCAGGGGTCTCAAACTCATCTTACTTGGGGGCCGCTGGAAGTAGAGTCTGGGTTTGGCTGGGCCGCATCAAGTATTCCAAAAAAAACTATTTCCCCAAAAAGGGCGTGGAACTGCCGGTGCTTTAAGCCCCTAGATTCTGATTGTGTGGTGCATTTCACAACAACAAACATCACGTCAAACCTCAGGCATTTGCCGCAAAGGGTACTTAGCTAGCTTGACAACCGTTACGCTGCTGTCAGGAGACTACTACGGTCCCCATAGTGACAAGCGCAATGAGAAAAAGTTTCAGAACGCGCGGCCGCACTAACACTTAACTTGATGTCAAGTAGGGGGCCACAAAATATCATCCCGCGGGCCGCAATTGGCCCCCGGGCCGCGAGTTTGAGACCCATGGTCTACAGGGATAGAGAAGAATTTGTTACCGATATCAATCACAGATGGCTCATAACATCAGGTTGTAAATTATTATAATGAACTCAATCGGTCCTCTTGTTTTCTTCTTTGTGAAGGACATAATACATCATCTTCTTTGTTCTTTCCTGTAGATGATCTGCAGGTTTGGCACGCATTGTCCAGTCAAACATTTGTAATAAGTGTTTAAACTCTTGCTTTTTCCTCTTACTCAGTTTTCAGTCTCTTTGTACGCTGTCACTTTCCCCACTCTCTTTCTCATTTTACTTCTCCAACAAACTCTCTTTCTATTTCTTACACCTACTTTCCTTTTACCCCCATTGTCTCATAAACTTCACATTTTCTTTCTTCCTTTAACCTTCCAGATCTCTGACTCAATCTTATACTTACTTTAACCCCCAATTTCCAAATACTTATGTTGCAACAGTAGTTCAATTCCTACAAGAGTCAACGTTTCCTCTTCTGCTTGTTCCTACATTCTCGGACATTGTGTAAATCTCTAAATTTTCTGAAACAAAAAGCAGTTTTTTCTTATTCCCGCTCTGTTGTTTAAGATGGTTTTGGGCGTGTCTGGCATGCTCGCGGACCGGAGTTATTCCAGGAGTGAGGTAATCGATCACATGCTCTTCCACAAAACCACCTATCTGGGGCAATGCACCTTTCAAAAACGTATTTTTTAGTTGCAGTTCATAACGGCTGTTTGGATCTGGAAAAACGGGAGCAGTTAGGTTTCTGTTGGCATGAAAGGTGTCTTTCAATCTTTTGAAAGAAACATCAATGTCCTCATTCTTTTTTTGAAGGCAGCGACTAATTTCTAGCCATTCTGCTCTAGCCTGGAATCGGATATTTCTCTCACCCCATATTCCCATTCCCCTAGTTTTATTTTTGGGTGTGGGACACCTTCTACAGCTTCTTTAACATCTTCGAGTGTCCAGGGCCAAAATACATGCATCACATCAGGCTGTCCCTCTCCTGCCCTTGGGTTAGGTACAGCTATCATTGGAAATGAGGGAAATGTCTGTCCTTCATAGGGCTGTTCTGCTGGTGGATAATAGGACAAGTCTGACGGATGTTTTTGGATAAGTTAATGGTTGTGGATATCTACCAAACGGGTTAGTGGGAGACCAAACAATTTAATTTGTGTATTTCTGGTTTAATTAGCTGTTTTCCACCCCTTAAGCGTCCTTGGTATGGTCTCCTGTGGTAATGGCGAATATACCCCTGCAGGTGTTACTGTGGGTTCATCTGCCTGCACCGCCTCATAGCCAGGTGGTTGTTAGAGTTGCTGTACTGGTGTTACACCATTATCATCTTCTCTGTCCACTAAGGCCAAAGTTTTTGTTTCTTAGCAAGGTTTTATTTTATCGTTACTTTCTTGTCATCTATGTGCTATCCCCAACCATTGTTTTGCTTTGTACAACCCCTCCTTTTTGTCTTTTTTTGTTCATTAGTGCATTCTATTTCAATTTCTGCCACTAACTGGGAACAGACTTGTACATTTAATTTTCCTTTAAAGATATACACTACCGGTCAGAAGATTGGGGTCACTTAGAAATTTCCATTGCACTCCCTTGTAGACAGAATACCAGCTGAGATCAGTTGCATAGTTTTTTTAACCAGGGCAGCAGTTTTCAGATTACATTATGTGCTCACATAATTGCAAAGCGTTCCAAATTTTTTTCCAAGTTAGTTTTTAAAATGATACATATTACTAAACAGAATGTGCCTTTGGATGATTGGAGGAATGGTTGCTGATAATGGCTAATGGTAGATATTGTATTAAAGATCAGCCACCCACTCAGATCAGCTGGTAATATGTCTATAATGGAGTGGAATAGAAAT
>NC_045747.1:32870657-32871386 GCF_008692095.1 Etheostoma spectabile | reverse complement strand
CCCCAAACTTTTGACCGGTAGTGTACGTTTCCTATCCCATTTTTGTATAAACTTAACGTTTCTTTTTTCCCTCAATAACACATATTTCCAATCCCAAGTCAGCTCCTCCAACTGCTTCATGCAGCAATTATTTTCCATTTGACAGGCTATTCAAAGTAGTCTATTTTATGGGTGGAACAAAAAAACACGTCTTTATAATCAGTCGTACTGATTATCTTACAGGGTAACCTGTCTTCATGGGAGTAGCCAACTCCCCGGACACAACAAGTGTCTATGTCACAACCCCGCCGCGAGGAGGGGAGTGTTCCTTCTTTTTTTTTAAAACTAATAGAGGTCAGCAAGCAGTTAAAATCTTCCCACTGACAAATAGGAGACCACAACACAGCTTGGTCTAAATGTAATTCTTTATTCTATTCTAAAAAAGGTTAAGACTAACAAACAACAAGTATAAAAGAAACAGCAAGGAAGGGTTAAAATTCATGTACTATACTAACTATACTAAGAATCATGTCCTTATCGTTTATGTTTCAATGTTCGTTTCAGTCCAAGGCAGCAATGATGCAAACGGCAGCCACGTTTCACTCCCGGAAGCCTGGGTCCTTTTTCGTCTGGTCGGCGTAGCGTCTTCGTTGCTCCGTAGCTGGCACTGGGAGGGAGTGTCTATCGTAGACGCTTCTCCCATCCGTCCACTCATCTCAGTTACCGCTATCCTCCGTGTCTCTTTGGCTT
>NC_045747.1:32870534-32870647 GCF_008692095.1 Etheostoma spectabile | reverse complement strand
GCTTCGATTCTGCTCTGCTCTCCTGCTTCCTTGCTCCTCCGCCAGTTCCTCTCTCCGTGCTTCCTCTTGCCCTCGCCGTTGCCTCCCCGTGGCTTCTCTGCCGCTTCTGCTGA
>NC_045747.1:32869938-32870524 GCF_008692095.1 Etheostoma spectabile | reverse complement strand
TTTTCACCGCCTTGTTCTCACACACCTGCCCTCATCAAGCTCAGGTGTGTCCACTTGTGTAATTCTGAGCTGTTCAGTCCGAGGCGACAACAACAAACATGGGGAGGGTCTCCAGTCTCCATAAAGAAAACCCAACCTACAACAAGGAATAAAGCCACCACAAAACAAACATGCAATACAACAACTCAGAACATGCCACAATAAACCCAAACAGAAAACACAGCAAACACATGCAATAAACCCAAACCGAAAACACAGCAAACCCATGCAAACATATTAACAGTGTAATCCACCTTTGACATTTACAATCAGTCGCACTGATTGTCCTACAGGTTAACCTGTCTTTGTGGGAGTAGCCAGCTCCCCGGACACTTCAAGTGTCCCTTTGGAAGTAGCAAGCTTCTTTTAACATGCTGCATGGAGTTCCTGTTTTTACCCACTCATCCCAGATACACCACTCGTTTGCTACGTTTCTCTGATTGGCTTGTCACCAGGTAACGTTCACCTATAAAGGATGTATCCCAGAATCTACGTCACTGGGTCCCTATAATTGATAGATAGATAGATAGATAGATAGATAGATAGA
>NC_045747.1:32868888-32869928 GCF_008692095.1 Etheostoma spectabile | reverse complement strand
GATAGATAGATAGATAGTCTTCATCACCGTTTTGTTTAAATAAGTCTGTCTGGTCAAGGAAACAAAAAGTTATCTCACCTAGATGCCTTCAGTGGTCCTGTCCACTGTTTAGAAAAGTATCCCTTCTCCCCCCTCCAGCCAGTACTGGCCTCTGTAAAAAGAGCAATTTAAGCAATTCAAGGAGTCACTAAATGACTCCCCCATGCACAGTGTTTTTTGTTGGGATCCGGCTCAAATTTCAGTATATTTTTCAATTAGGAATAGATGTAAATGTGCTGTATTTATATAGCGCTTTTCCAGTCTTAACAACTGCTCAAAGCGCTTTTACATCTACAGGAGACATTCACCATTCACACACACTGTGGCCGGGGCTGCCGTACAAGGTGCCACCTGCTCATCAGATAAACAATCATACACATTCACACTCCGAAACGCAGCACCGGGGGCAACTCGGGGTTCAGTGTCTTGCCCAAGGACACTTCGACAATGACTGCAGGGGCAGGGATCGAACCACCAACCTTCTGATTGGCAGGCAACCGCTCTACCACTGAGCCACAGCCGCCCCAGGTCCCAGGTACCAGGTAGACAGGTCCCACTTAAGTTATATTAAAGTTAGGTTTACTTGCACTATCATTAACAGAATTTTAATTCATAATCTTTTATTTCAAAGGGTTTACATCATTCTGCATTACTGTGGAACTCTTTTTTTAATGGCTCTTACTGGTTTGTTGCCAGGGAACACTACAAAATTGTTTAACCCTCATGTTGTCCTCGGGTCATATTGACCCCGTTGTCCTATATCAATGTTCTTTTTAATTCCACAAAACAACATGATTGATTCCACACAACGCTCTTTGGCAAGTACAAATCTCTACTTTCATTCATTTTGGGGCGTATTATTCAATTTTATAGCATTTGAAAAAAAATTCAAGTGTTTTTGAAATAGTAGTTAGTAAAAGTTGACTAGTATTCCAATCTGTGATTATCCATCAACATACAGTACATTCCTTTAATTTTAGTCTAAACAATTCCTAATTTCT
>NC_045747.1:32867482-32868878 GCF_008692095.1 Etheostoma spectabile | reverse complement strand
CTCAAACATTAGGTATAATTTCCCATAAATTAGGTTTATTGACCATAAATTTAAAAAAAATAACTGTAAGACTAAAGTTAATGAGACGTAGGGTTACGTAGTGTTGAAAAAAAAAAAGACGATGTACATATATATATATGTATGTATTCAAAAATCTTGTGTAAAAACGAGGAAGAGATCGAGGGACCCTGACCGGAGAAAGACCGGGGCCCCCATCTGGAGTCACGCCCAGACGCCGGGCTCATCAGCAAGTGGCTGGTGGCCGGGTTTGCCACGTAGCCCGGTCGGGCACAGCCCGAAAAAGCTAAGTGGCTCCTCTCTCTCCATCCCATGGGTCCACCACCTGTGGGAGGAACCAGTGGGGTCGGGTGCGCTGTCACATGGGTGGCAGTGAAGGTCAGGGGCTTCGATAGACCAGACCTGGGCGACAGAGGCTGGCTCTGGGGACGTGGAATGTCACCTCTCTGTGGGGGAAGGAGCCGGAACTTGTGCTGGAGGTGGAGCGCTACCAGTTAGATCTGGTGGGGATTACCTCTATGCACAGAAGGATATAGTAGGGTTCCAGAACCTCTCGGTTCTGGAACCCTACGCTTGGATAGGGGTTGGACTCTGGAGTTGCCCAGGGTGTGAGGTGCCGGGCTGGTGTGGGGATACTCACAAGAGCCCGGCTGAGCGCCGCTGCGGGGGAGTTTACACTGGTGGATGAGAGGGTCGCCTCCCTACGCCTGTGGGTGATGGGGGGGGAAACTCTGACTGTCGTTTGTGCATATGGACCAAACAAGAGTTTGGAGTATTCTGCCTTCTTGGAGACATTGAATGGAGTCCTGTATGGGGCTCCAGTAGGGGACTCCATAGTTCTGCTGGGGGACTTCAACGCACACGTGGGTGATGATGGAGATACTTGGAGAGGCGTGATTGGTAGGAACGGCCTCTATGATCTAAACCAGAGTGGTTGTCTGTTGTTGGACAAACACCATGTTCGACCATAGGGATACTCATATGTATATGTGGTACCAGAGCACCCTAGGCCAAAGGTCAATGCTCAATTTTATGATAGTTTCATCTGATCTGAGGCCGTATGTTTTGGACACTCGGTGAAGAGAGGGGCGGAGCTGTCAACTAATCACCATCTGGTGGGGAGTTGGGTCAGGGGATGGGGGAGGATTCTGGACAGACCTGGTAAGCCCAAACGGGTAGTGCGGGTAAATTGGGAACGTCTGGAGGAGGCCCCTGACCTACAGATTTTCAACTCGCACCTCCGGCGGAGCATTTTTTGTATCCCTGTGGAGGCTGGGGGCATTTAACCTGAGTGGACAATGTTCAAAGTTTCCATTGCTGAAGCTGCGCCAGGGAGCTGTGGTCTTAGGTGCCTCAAGGGGCGGTAACCCACAAACAC
>NC_045747.1:32866574-32867472 GCF_008692095.1 Etheostoma spectabile | reverse complement strand
ACCGGTGGTCAGGGAAGCCGTCCGACTGAAGAAGGAGTCTTTCCGGGACATGTCATCCCAGAAGGCTCCAGAGGCAGTTGCAAGGTACCGACGGGCCCAAAGGGTTGCAGCTTCTGCTGTGACAGAGGAAAAGCAACGGGTGTGGGAGAAGTTTGGAGAAGACATGGAGAAGGACTTTCGGTTGGCACCAAGGCTCTTCTGGAAAACCGTTCGCCCCCTCAGGAGGGGGAAGCGAGGAATCATAAAAGCTGTGTACAGTAAGGATGGGACGTTGTTGACCTCAACTGAGGAGGTAATAGGGTGGGGGATGGAGCACTTTGAGGAACTCCTAAATCCAGCTGACACGTCCTCCGTGTTAGAGGCAGAGCTGGAGGATGATGGGAGATTGTCGTCAATTTCCCTGGTGGAGGTTGCTGAGATAGTCAAACAACTACACAGCGGAAAAGCCCCAAAGATTGATGAGATCCGTCCAGGTATGCTGAAAGTTCTGGGTGTGGAGGGGCTGTCTTGGTTGACACGCTTCTTTAACATTGTGTGGAAGTCCGGGACGGTGCCTAAGGAGTGGCAGACCGGGGTGGTGGTTCCCCTCTTCAAAAAGGGGGACCAGAGAGGGTGTGTACCAATTACAGGGGTATCACACTTCTCAGCCTCCCTGGTAAAGTCTACTCCAAGGTGCTGGAAAGGAGGGTTTGGCCGATAGTTGAACCTCGGATTGAAGAGGAACCATGCGGAGTCCATCTTGGTCGTGGAACAACGGATCAGATCTTCACTCTTGCAAGGATCCTAGAGGGGGCCTGGCAGTATGCTCAACCAGTCTATGGGAAGTGCTGCGGGAGTATGGGGTGAGGGGGTCCCTTCTTAGGGCCATCCAATCTCTGTATGTCCAAAGCGAGAGCTG
>NC_045747.1:32866122-32866564 GCF_008692095.1 Etheostoma spectabile | reverse complement strand
CTCGGCAGTAAGTCGGATTCGTTCCAGGTGAGGGTTGGCTGCATTTTGTCACCAGTCCTGTTTGTGATATTTATGGACAGAATATCGAGGCGTAGTTAGGGTGGGGAGGGGTTTCAGTTTGGTGGGCTCAGGATCTCATCGCTGCTTTTTGCAGATAATGTGGTCCTGATGGCATCTTCGGTCTATGACCTTCAGCACTCACTGGATCGGTTTGCAGCCGAGTGGGAAGCGGCTGGGATGAGGATCAGCACCTCTAAATCTGAGGCCATGGTTTTCAGCAGGAAACCGATGGGGTGCTTTCTTCAGGTAGGGAGTGAGTCCTTACCCCAAGTGAAGGAGTTTAAGTACCTTGGGGTCTTGTACGCGAGTGAGGTGACCATGGAGCATGAGATTGGTCGGAAAATCGGAGCAGGGGATGCGGTATTACATTCCATTTATTGCA
>NC_045747.1:32865918-32866049 GCF_008692095.1 Etheostoma spectabile | reverse complement strand
CTCACCTATGGTCATGAAGGCTGGGTCATGACCAACAGAACAAGATCCAGGGTACATGTGGCCGAAAGTGATGAAAAAAGGGACAAAAAAGTAAGAAAGCGTCAATAAAAAGCGTCAACAAAAGTGTTGAT
>NC_045747.1:32865628-32865908 GCF_008692095.1 Etheostoma spectabile | reverse complement strand
TTGACGGGAAGACAACACAAGGGTTAAAACACGTATCAGAGCAATTGAGTCGCAGTCTTCAGCGTTTTGCCACAGTGGCTTTACTAATACGCTCCGCATCAACAATGTTGTAAAGAAAACTGCTGTTTGCAAAAAAACGTAATGCGACACAGAATCTGCTGGTATGTCCACAATGGGTGACATTAGTGATATGAGGAGAGATAAGGTTATGTATAGGCTACTTAACTGACTGACTGGGAAGAGAAACTATACCACTCAAATAGGTAGGCTAGTATCTGGA
>NC_045747.1:32865365-32865618 GCF_008692095.1 Etheostoma spectabile | reverse complement strand
CATCTACGGTCGGGGCCTTAATATCATCTCCTGACGTATGTTAAACTCCCTCATCAACGGGATCATTTACAAAAGGAAATGCCATGTTTTGATTTTTTTTTTAAAGTTTTATAGTCTGCCTAACACGGTTAATAAACCACCACTGTTGTTTTATTCATACAGATAACCAACTGCGCCTGATACAGACTGAATGAATGAATGAATGAATGAATGAGGAAATGAAAGAGCGCTGTGTCAGAGGGTGGAGACAGAG
>NC_045747.1:32865026-32865355 GCF_008692095.1 Etheostoma spectabile | reverse complement strand
GCTCCCGACAGGGTAGGTTCACAGGCTCAGTTACCATAGTAACTGACTCTGAGGTTAAGTTCCCTCTCTTTCTGAAACGGGCTGGAGTTACCTCTCTCTCTGGTTTGATTAACCTCCCTTTCTATTCAATTCAATTCAATTTTATTTATAGTATCAATTCATAACAACAGTTATCTCGAGACACTTTACAGATTGAGAAGGTCTAGACCACACTCCAGAATTTACAAGGACCCAACAGTTCTAGTAGTTTCCTCCAGAGCAAGCAATAGTGCGACAGTGGTGAGGAAAAACTCCCCTTCGGGATGAAACCTCGGACAGACCCAGGCTCT
>NC_045747.1:32864874-32865016 GCF_008692095.1 Etheostoma spectabile | reverse complement strand
TGTCTGATGACCGGTTGGGGTTAGAAAGAAGAGTGGCAATAACAGTCACAAAAAAAATAGTAGTTTGTAGTAGTTATTTGTAGCAGTTCATGGCATAGCAGGGCACTGTGCGGCATTACAAGGCACAGCAGGACGTAGCAGG
>NC_045747.1:32850125-32864851 GCF_008692095.1 Etheostoma spectabile | reverse complement strand
TAGCTGGGCACCGCAGAGCGTAGCAGGATGAACATGGCATCGCAGAACGTGTAGCGGGCGACAGCTGCAACCATGATTTTGGAGCCTCTCTGATCCAAGGGAACATGCTGGGGAAAAAAGAACATAAGGTCTCCGGGGAGTGACTCCCCAGAGCTAGGTTAGTAACAAGCATTTCTGGGACATGGATGCAAATAAATGGAAAGATACTGAAACAGAAAAACCAGAGTTTCCCTCATCTCAGGGTTAACAAACTCAGTTTTCACTAAACCTGCTTTCTGAAACGGACCCCTGTAGACTTGCAGTAACTCTGGCGGGAATGACGCGCGCATGTCATTGGTTCTTTCCAAGCGGGCCGCAAGGCAGTGATTGGTGGGTGTTTTTACAGAACTACAGCAGCTATTGTTACACATGACGGATCTTTTTCTCTCCATTTTTTTGCTCCATTTTCAGAACAAATATACAAATAAGTGTATATTGGAAATAGTTACCAACCCTGCCTTTGAACTAACAAAATGTATACTACATAAACATTGTTCAAATGTGGGCTTTAGAGGGATTGCAACATTTTTGCACCCACCCACAAAACAATCCTAAAACTGTATGCAGTTCTGAAAAATTTTATTCATAGACAACACAAGCTAATTTAAAAAAATATACTCACTAAAGGAAAGGAGCTTCAGTGTCTGGTTTATCACTCTGCTGTGATCACATACTTGTGCTTTGGCCGGACATGCGCACACCAACAACACACACACACACACACACACACACACACACACACACACACACACACACAGGATCAGGAACCCTGATTCAGCCCTGCAGCGTAGCCCATTCACTCATGCTAAGTGATTGCCTTTCTCTTATCCAGATGCCTGTCAAGTGAAAGACTGTTTGGTAAACACCTGTTACATACTGTCATCACAATTATTATTAATGAATAAAAAAGTCCAGACCTGCATCATTTGATGTCAATATGGTAAAGGCTCTGGAGGAGGATGGAAGACCTCTTTATTTGGAAATGATCTGGTGTGTGCCAGTGGATGGATTGGGTTTATCAGGTACATTTAAAACGCACACAGCTGTATCAACAAGGAAGAGAGGAAGGTGGGTGAGTGGTGAGTGAGTGATGAGGAGGTGATCGGGAGATGTGAAGATAACATGGTTTGGACACACAAAAGGGCATCTAAAAACTGATTTCAATCTCTCAGTGTCTCTGCTGCTGAAGCACCAGAGGAGTGTACCATGAAGAAAGTTGGACAGAGCCAGGGTTTCTTTTCCTTCGCTGGCTTATCAGAGATAACCGGTTCCTAAAAACTGCCATGTGAGGCACGTGTTGTCTCAAAATTAAACAAAGATTGATTGCAACCAAGTCCCACTCAGAAACATGTTAAGGTATGTAAAAGTACTCTGTTATGATCAATATTTTATTTAACATGGTGTACCCACATAAAAAGGAAAAGAAAAGTCTGAAAAGTAACTGGGAGCACATCTACCCTTTTCCCCTTCACAGAGAAATTTTGGATCTAGTCAGACCCAGACTCTTTTAAGAGATTAAGAGACTGTTATCCACTAAAATTGGCGTGCAGCAGTTGTATCAGAATGGTAAGTGTAGTTAGCATCTTTTATGTTGTGTGTTAGCTTGTAAGCTTGTAACTGGCAGTGGCTGACAAATGTTGATAGTATGTTTTCGCTCTCTGTACTGACAGTCCGCTGTGCGCTGTAGGTGTCAGTTTTCTTTGCTGGCTTTCGCGTATTAAACAGCGATTGGTTTACAGATTGGTGAATTGCCTGGGATACGTTTAAATCTCAGATGTCACAGACATCTCCACTTTTAGGAGATGAATTTGACATAGCTCTCTAGTGGAAAGATCAAACATTTTAGGGGATATAAACATAGGAAAAATACATTTTTGAGCGGAGTGGTACTTAACGAACAATGTGACCCTAACCTTCTGTCCCTAGCCAGACTGTTCTCCCATAGTCTGCATCCACAAGTGCTAAGAAAAAGCAAAATAAGCATGATGCATCATCAGCGACTACCTGTGAATGCACAACACAATGCAGTCCAGACTTTATGCCAGAGCTGTCTCCTCAGTTTCAGCTCTATGAAGGTGAACTGAACAGCTACATGAGATTGGCCATTGACCAAGAACCGAGTGACTCATATACAACAGAGAAGTGCAGTGAAAAAAAATTGATAATGTCCTTCTACTATGTATGTAAAATGGAACATGTAATGGATTCAACCTCATTACATTGTCTAGTGATAGTGATCACATCATATAGGCAATCTATTTTTGAAACTATTTTATATGTGCTTAACTAATGACTATAAAAAGCAGAAACAAAAAAAAGTAAATGATAACCCAATGTTACAAATGTAAGCATAAGCAGGTCTTACTCATAAAAGTTAGACTAACTAGTTAGACTAGTTAGACTTTTCCAGTTGGTTCACTAATACTCACATGAAAACGTTTCAACCATACAATTATCAGTATTTAATAAATGAATGATTGTTGGCTCGCCTACATTTAAAAATCAGAGGGGCTTGACAAGTTCAACTGCACCTTTCAGATGTTTGGACCACAGCACCATGTGGTGGTGGAGAGCATCTATCACATCCTGTGACTGCACAACAGTTAAAGGCTCTGAACCCTGACCCAAGCGTTTTCAGTTAATCTGGCTGGTTGGACCTCTTCCCAGGACTGTGTGGGTGTGTCTAGACTGATTGATTGACATCTCCCTGAGCCTGCTGTTAGCTCTGTTGCACTGGAAAAAAGACAGCTTTGTCCATTTTATTGGTAGATTAAAAATGTGTTACCTAATAAATTCCCATCTAAACTCAGTCCCACCTTCAACCTGAAAATAAAGTGTTTATTAAACATTTAAGCATTTATATATGCTCTGGTAGTAACCCAAAATACAAGTATGAACCTGAAAAGGAGCATCATATGGGCCCTTTAAGCAGCTTTCTTTAGTCAAACCTCTTGCGTCTGTTCCTTCAAACAGGCGGCTGCTCTCCCTCCTCCATCTGACACCGAGTCAAAGAGCAGTCTAACCCAACAAACCCAGGGTAGAGGGGAGTGTGTGGAGGTGATCTAGTGTGTCAGAGGAGACTCTGTAGAAGGACAGAGTGCCAACAGGCCAGTCCAGATACACGGCCACTCTGGTAGAGTCAGTGGGGTGTAAATACAAAGGATAAATTGTTTTCTCAACATCTACAGACTTTTTTCCTATATGGTCCCTTCTCATTTCATATGCTTCTGCTGTGTTCCCGTTCCTTTAGTTTTCTGTTGGTCCCCTGTTTGTACTCCCTGTCTGGCTGTGTGTATTTGTCTGGTTGTGGTTCTTCATTCCACTCTTGCTCCTAATCAACCAGCACATGTGCAATTCATCCTCTCATCAAGCTCCTGCAGTATATATTACAGTTATATCCATCAGTCATCACCAGTTCACCAATGTGGTATTAAGGCCTGGGCCAAACTAAACTCTAGTTTACATTTCCTTGTGTGTACCTGAACATTGTTTAACTGTGTTTGCCTGTGCCAATGAGTGTGTGTGTCACATAGATCCATCAGAAAATTAATAACAACGTTTAAAGATGCTGTGAGAATGAATACATGAGGCCCATTGTAAAAGAAACTAGCTGAGAAGGGAGGGTTAAAACCTCAATCATCCCTGCGTGATGAGGACGATGGTTCCCAAAGTCCCTTGTGTGGCAAGGCTATTTGTTTCTTATTTTACATATTTTTTTTAAATATATATATATATACATTTACTGTCCATCCCAGATCTCCCACCATCATCAGATTGTTGGCCTAGGATTGTGGGACTGGGTGCGTCATTTCTTGCTGCACTCACTTGAGCTCAGACACAGCTCCAAAACAGATATGTAAAAGCATTTTTTGGAGTTCATTACAGAGCACAAGGTTAGCTCCTTGTTTGCTGCACTGTGCTGCCTGTAATTTAAAAAGGGGAACACCTTTGATCTACAAAATAATCTGGCAAGATATCTTGTTTTTATGACAACCATTATGTTCCGTTTTAGTCAAGATCGCCAAAGAGTTGGTGATTTAACTCTCTGATGCATGACATATTGTCATGTTTTCTGTTTCCTGTTTTATTTTGAAAGTTCTCTGTTCTCCCTTGTGTTTTATTTACTTCCTGTTGTAGATTTTCCTGCCTGTGTGATCACCTTTCCCACCCAACACCCATGTGTTGCACCTGTGTCTCATTGTTTCCCCTGTCTTGTGTATTTAAGTTTACATAGTGTAGCGTCTGCCAGACTCCCAGGCTTTGGGAGAGGAGGTCCTATTTTTCTTTGGGACGTGTTGCCACCAAGGCAAATGGTAAACCATGGTAAATCCAGAGCTATTCCAGTTAGCCTCCAGTCCCCATGTCAGCCTGCTAGCAAGCAGTCTCCACTATAGCCAGGTAGCCATGAGTCCGTGCTGTGCAGCGGACCAGAACCCCAGCCATATATATATATATATATATATATATACACTGTTTATAGATGGTTTACAAACCAACTGGTACCATTAACAACGTGTTAAGAATATCTGGTCCATCTATCTCTGTAATGTTTATAGATGTTTTAAAAATGGTTACTTAAAGGCCTACAAACATTTTTTTATTATTACTCAATAACTAATATAGTATATGAGTGATATAATGTGTGTATCAATAAATAGCACTACTAATATTTTATTAATTTTAATTGAATTGTTTGTTAACAGTAAAATGATGGTTTGCTAACAGTTAAATGACAATTAATTAAAGATTAATTAACTATCAATTCACCATCTATTAATGATGGTTATAATAAAGTGTTATCCAATTTTGTAAAATGTGAGGAGTAGAAAGTACCAATATTTGTGTTAAAATGTAAGAAGTGAAAGTTAAAAGTTGCCACAAAATAAAATAAAGTGAAAATATCTGAAAAATCTGCTTGAATACAGTAACAAAGTATTTGTAGTTTGTTACTTCCCATCTCTGCTTATTTCTATTCATGCTTTATTTTAAAGTGTATGGTTGTGTGTATGGTGCATGGTAAAGATATGAGGCAATGCAAAGCTTTTGGTAAGTTGGCCAACAGTTTACATAAATACATGCAAGCAAAGCCTACAATAAATGTAACCAAAGCAGAACAGAAACATTATGAAACAATTCATAACAGACAACTACGTATTGATATTGATCCCAAGGGATGTCTTGTGTCAAATACAGTCAAAACATTTAACAAATACAGCAGATCCCTGCATTTTACAAAGTTTACAGTGCAGTCAAACACTTAACATAATAAAAGTTAATTGTCAAGCAAAACATGTGAGTAACTAAAAAGAAAACATTTCTAATACAAAAGGTCGTATTGAATTTATATTATACCGTCTCAGTGAACTGCATTTCTTATACTGATTGGGTTTGTCATCAATTCTCTACTTCATAAATACATGAGTAGGTACATAGGCTACATTCTAAAAAAAGACCTGATCTCACGGCAGAAATGGCCTGGGTTACTGACACAATCAAATCAATTGTCCCTTAGCCCGTGGCCAATATGTCCAACAAACTTCAGGAAATCTATTCTGAGGTGTTTCCTGCTGACATACAGGAAGACTAACATGGGTGAAAACATAACCTTTGCAGAGGAGATGAAATCTCCAGTGTAACGCAAATAAAAATATAAATATAATTTATGCTAGTACATGACACAGTACATGACACATCAGAACACGTAATGCAATACATTACATCAAAACACATCAGGCCCTATGAACTACATGAATCAAAATGATAGCCCTATTCTGTGTGTGTGTGTGTGTGTGTGTGTGTGTGTGTGTGTGTGTGTGTGTGTGTGTGTGTGTGTGTGTGTGTGTGTGTGAGAGAGTGTGTAAAATACAGAGTTTCTTAAAGTTAGTTAGCCCTACTTTAAACATTAAGACATATGATTCTCACTGAGCTAAAAAGTGCAATTTGTGACGTTTGGCTGGGTTTCTTTTTTTTTATCCTAGTACAACATTCACATCCTGTCCTTACTGGCATTACAGTGACATTGGACAAGTGGCAATTTGGAGCAAATACTGTGTAGGAAATGATGGATAAAATCGACAGTCCTCTTTCTGCAATAATTCAATTTCAAGTTCAGCTGAAGCCAACATGATGCTTCATTGGTCTGAGTTAGTGCTAGCCATTAATGAAAGGACAATGTCTGCATTTCTACTGATACTTTACAGTTAACACCAGCTAAATGCTGGTAGAATATACACATGGCTGCTTGATTTGCTTCACTCCCTAGCCCCAAAAAAAACAATTAGTAATCTATTGAGTGGCAGTGGGGAAAAATAATTAATTTCCAACCCTGAATTTAGCCATCATCAGTTTTATTATTTACATCTGTAACATGTCAAAATGTGTTCTGTGAACAGGCCCTATTGCTTCATAGCCAAAAGAACATTAAGATATACCGAACCTGTCCTTTAAGGTAGTGAAGCTACTGGACCTTCATTGAAATTTTGACTGGCCGTGTGCAGTAAAAGCACAGAATTAACAAACATGACATTACTACATATTAAATGTACTATGTACTGGTGCCAGTGTCAGACTGCAAAACACCGGTCTTAATGGAATCCTGACTTTATTAAGAATATTAAAGTAACAATCTCAAAGATCTCTGTTTGGCTCCGTTTGGTGGCCCACATGCCAATAATCGGTAATACAGGTGTGTTTTTTGATCTTAGTAGAGACAATCGGTGTCACTTCAGTCAATTTGCATTTGCATTGCTATTGCATTAGCTCCGCCTTCCCTCTCTGGCAGACCAACCACTGCTGGGTGGTGAAAAACACCTTTGGTCAAAAATCCCATTGACATCTGGCTTTTGTCTTTAATGGGAAAGGTTACAATCGGCATTTATTCCAGGGACAAATTACTCTGCAGTAGTCACGGGTATTTATCAGTTTCGGCTCGGAAGTGATGGAAACATGACACCTGGGTGGACACACCAAGTTTTAACCTTTTTCTGGCAAAATGCTATGACATGGGCTTACCTCTGTCTGTTATCACGGCCACATATTCCATCCACTCCACCCAATCAGCCAATTTAGTCAGCACAGGGTTTAAAAGAGAGACTGAACAACAGATTTAAAAAGAAGCAACCACCGGCCATTGTCACCAGCCTCCGCGCTTGTTACTAACCCTGATTTCCGGCGTGTTTGTGACATCAGTGTGACACACCACCAAAAGAAAAAACAGAAAGCCATACTTGTGTACTCACGACGGGAAAGCAGTCTGTCGCCTATTTTTGGCGGGTTTACCTGCTTTTAAAAAAACCTGTATCTACCTGCTATTTTTGGTGAACAAAGGGTATAACTGTGCCCCATCAGTGATTTCTAATGGTAATGTCAGCACAAACACCCAGTTCATAACACTTAAAATGCAAGGGCTTTCAGTGGGCCATAGGCTCAGCATTGCATTACCTCATTCAGATGGTGACTTACAGTAAGAGACATTCATTTAAAAGAGAATATTCAAGATAATATCATTTGAGTACACCTGTGTATGACAAGTCAAAATGGGGCTACACAATCTGTGCCCCAAATATACAGTAAATACCAAGGTAGCCCAAGTAAAATTTTTAAAAAAAATGGAATTTGCTGTTGGTTTCGAGTTAATTCCTCACTGGTCTTGTAATAGATTAAGTAACTGTAGGCGAAAACTAAGTTTATTCATGTTTTTGGATGCTTTTTACATCAGCAGTGTTGGTGTATGGCTTTTTCATACATCATTCTCTTTGATGATATACTGTAAGTCAGTGTGCTATGATTCATATGTTAACAATAATAGGAGTTAAGTTTAAACAGAGGCGGCAATGGGCTTGATTTTTTCTCCCTTTTTTGCATGCTGCATGTGCGTCTACTTTCTTTGCGTTCAGTATTTGCGCTTACAAAGTGGTTGTGGAGGGCCGTGTCGTGAGTGTGCGCATGCGGAAAGACTGTGTGTGAGAATGTGTGTGCATGAGGCTGTGTACAGCATGTCTATATCTGGCAGACATCAGGTTGTACAGTAAAGGATTGATGGCAGCGCTGAGGTAAAAGAGGACAGAGGACACCAGGTTGAAATACTGAGACAGATAGTATAAAAAATACAAGTGTGTGTCAGGGTGTGTGTATGTATCGTTGAAGTGTGCGTCATTATGTGTGTTATCATTGTACAGATCGGTGGGTGTCACAGCATGTGTGTGTGCGGTGGCAGGTGTGTGATTATTTGTGTTTTTTTTGGCGTTCACATCAGTTTCTGTGTCTGCCAAGTGTGTGTCTCCATCAGGGGGCATGCTGATTTGGACTTTGGTCGTTGCACAGATGTCACCAAATGTTTTGTCTCTTTTTGTGTGAGCAGTCATCTTTCCAGTCTTGAAGTGCATGTCCGAGTCTGAGTGGCTGAAGGGTTCAGTGACAGTGTGAATGTCAATATTTCTGTTTATGCTGACATCAGAGAGAAAATTGTTGTCTGGGTGTAAGTTAGTGTGTGTGTATGCTTCCTGTCTGTCAGAACTGGAGCCCAGAGAAAGAGAGAAAATAGTCCGACCCACATGGAAGGGCAGCCAGCACAGAATAAAAGCCAAGACAATCACTCCTGGAGGAGGTGAAGACACAGGGCCAGGGTGGGAAGAACAACACAGGATAAGGACATTAGAACCATTAAAAGGCAACCTCAGGGCTCAATTTTACAATTAAAACAGACATTTTGGCCGTAAAAAAAAAATCTAAAAATCTGTCTGAAGCTGCAAAACATTAAGTCTAAATGAGTCTATCAACATTATTATGTAATAGGTCAAAACAGCATTTAATAATATGGAGATGTTTTTATTGCCCTGTCATTTGATCTAATTTTTAAAAACTATTAAATGAAGCATATTAAATGAGGCCTAATATCTGCTACTGCTTTTTATATGCACTTTATTTGCATAGTCGTAACTATCACAGAAGCAGTAGGCCCTTAAAACAGAAAAGCAGAATATGACAACCATTTTATTTATTGAAAAATGAGAGTTAATGTGCACTCAGCAACAACATTTATTTAAATGTAAATCTTAATCCAAGTCAATCCAATCAACACTTTTGTTGCTTTTTCCGATTTTTTTAACAATTTTTCTGACGTTTCTGTCCTTTTTTGGACACTTTTGATACTGTTGTTTTTTACGTTATGGTCAATAAACCTAATTTTAGGAAATTATACCTAATTTTCAAGTTTAAAAAGCAGTAATTATTTAGACTAACATTAAAGGAATGTATGATGAAATATAATCACACACTGGGAAGTTTACTTGGAATCTGGCTTTCAATCAAATCAAATCAATCTACAACTATTGCACTATTAAAGCTTACAAATGATATTTTCTCTGCATCTAATAGGAGTCAACCAACTGGTGCAATTTTTATTGATTTGACAAAAGCGTTCAACTTAGTTGATCACTGCTTGCTCTTTAACTGTTCTCTGCTGGTCTGCCGCACAATGCACTGCTCTAGTTCAATTCTTATCTCCATAACAGAAAACAATGTGTTATGATTCAAGGATGCAAATCCGATGTTTTAATTCAGCAATGAGGTGTCCCTCAAGGTTCAACTATTGGTACACTTGTCTTTTTTATTTATTTTTTCATCTCTTTATCTATGATTCAAAGGATTACAACAAGGTACAAAAACAAACTGAACTTATTTTCTATTTTTGTTAATTACTTTCCATCAATTTGCTTTGAATGTTGTGTTCAGCTTTATGCAGAAAATACAGTATTATACACTTCCTGAAATAATTTCTTACAGATAGAATCAGCTCTACAGTCTGATGTTGATAGCCTACAACACTGGCCTATAAGAAATAAATTACAACTTGTAATAAATTGCAAAACCAAATTTGACATTATGATATTTGGAACTCCACAGACCATCAAATCCAAACTAAAAGGTCACACGTGTAATTATATGTTCTAATGGTAGCTCACTGCAAAAAGCCGAACACACCAAATACCTTGGACTTTGGCTAGACTCTGAGCTCTCATTAAAGTATCATATTGATTATATTTTAAAAAGAATCAACTTTAGTATTGGTGTTCTCTACCGCTCCATAAAATGCTTCTCTCTTTGTTAGAAAAAAACTTATCTTACCAATCATGGACTATGCTGATGTTGCAACCAGCATTAATCTTCTCCCTCTCAATGTTGTTTACAACAGAATCTGTAGATTTTTTCTTGGTTGTACTTTCACAACTCATCATTGTATTATGTGTGAAATGTGCTCTACCATTACCCTCAATAAGAAGACATCAGCATTGGTTGAATTTAATTTTAAAATGAATACAGTTCAATTACCCTAGTTGTCTAAAACAGCTTATAGTACCCTTTTACTACCATTTGAGACACTCTACACAACTTTTTTTTTCTGTCCCTTGATGTATCTTTTGCTACAACTAAGAAAGCCTTTAAAGCCCTCTCAGATCGGAATAATCTACCTGTAAACATTCAACCCATTTCATCTCTCCACTCATTTAAAAATGCTATCACAGTCCCAACTGTACCTGACCATAACCCTCTACAACACCATGATAACACCTCTTCTAATATTATTACTAATATCCAGTTTATTTCTTGGTCTGTTTCAAACTAGATTATGATTATGAAGTTTTTTTCTTTTTTATGCTTGTCTTTTTTGTGTCTGTTTTTGTTTTGTTAACTGTTGTGTCTAATTGTGGATGTATTGTAAATTCATTTTTCGTTAAGGACACTCAAAAGGTTACTCCTAATAAAGAATATTCAACAATACTGTTTTGAAACCATTTTAATTTGTTTTTCAATTTGCTATAAAACTGAATAAAACACCCAAAATGCAATGAGTAAAGTAAAGATCCAATCAATAATTGTATCATCCATGTTATCTGGGGTACTTAAAACTGGGTAGTAAATTGATATAGAAATTTTGAAAACGCGTCAAATTTGACCCGAGGACAACATATTACTACAGGATCCATCTGCTTGGACTTGACAAAAAAGACAGATAGCTATTTGCTTTTCTGATTAAGATGTTGTAAATGTAACATACTTCTTTAATTGAGTCAAAGCTTGGGCTCTGTGTTAATATTTAACAAAACTACTCTTTATCACTGTTCCCTGTGTTCATGTTACACAAATTCCTAAAGGTGTGTGTCTGTGACTGCATGTTTCTCACCAAGCATTTTGACAGTGTGTCGGTGACTCTGGTCTCTGCGGCTGCTTTGTGGACGGAGACACAGTGTCCGTCCAATCAGGCTGTAGACCAGTCCCAGGATGCAGAGGGGTACCAGGAAGTACAAGTTGGAGAGTATCATCATGGCTGACAGCAGGCCGGAGGAGACGGCGTAGTGTGTGCAGCGGCACTCTCTCTTGTCAATCGCTCCTCCATCAATGCCTTTCTCCCTTCCTCCTCCCTTATCTTCTTTCATTTTATTTTGCCGCTCTCCCCCAACTTCCATCCCTCCTTCCTCTTCACCTCCTCCCTCATCTGCTTGTTTCATTTTTCCTCCATCTCCTTGTTTCCACTCATCTCCTTCTTCCATTCCTACTTCTCTCTCTCCTTTCTCACCAAACCATTTTATATCCCCAACCCTTTCATCCCACCTCATTTTCTCTTTTTCTCCCAACTTTATGCCTTCTAACCCTCTATCCATTGAGGCCATGTGTCCACTTCCTTTCCCCCCCCCACCTGTCACCAGTCTTCCCTGTTCTCCTTCCCCGGTTGTCCACCCTCTGTCCTCCCTCCATCCGCCAATCCCCAGCTCCTCTCCCCCAACGTCCTCCACTCCGACCATGAGCAACACTGGTGCTGCGCTGACGGCCGCGCCCAGCCAGAGGCAGCCAATGAGAGCCCTCGTTCTGCGCCTTGTCACCAGGGTCTTGGCTGTGATTGGCCAGCAGACGGCCAGGTACCTCTCAAGGGAGAGGAAGGTAATATGGAGGATGGTGCAGAAGGTGCAGCACTCTGAGAGGAACATTGTCAGCTTACAGGCAAGGTCTCCTAAGGGCCAGGGTCTGGGCCTCCACAGCTGGAACACACATTTTTCACTTTTATTCCACTTCATAGCACAGCAGATAAGCCATTAGTTGCAAAGACATTCCCACGCACTCTCTAACTTGCAAATAATATAAAGTGTAATAATAGGCAAGGTTTTGGTACTAGATCATCTTCAGGCAAAATTAATTTGAGTTTCACTGCAACTTTTAGCTGTTTGTCTCCCTCCAATGCACCAGTTTTTTTCTGTACTAAAAATCCCACTAGCCACGTAAATTTTAAAATGGCAGCCATCTTGATTTTGTGTGGCTAATGGAATTTTATCAAAATAACAATTCCCAAGGAGTATTTATGCCAATTTCGGTACTTCGTTCCATTTGTGAAAGATTTTCCTGTAAAAATGCAATTAGCTGCTACATTATCATGACAACACAGCAGTCTGCTCATTGACAGCAGTTTCAGAATTTAGAAGAACAATCAGAGGAGATCAGGAACAAGGACGTTGATTTCATTTGCCAGAGTCAGAAAGATAACTACAAAAAAGGCGACAAGCATGTATGAGTTTGATGCAGTTGTACAGAATGACTTACAGAATTATTCATATGTGTCAACTGCACCCGGCAACCGCTACTACAGCTTCTATTTCAACTGAAAATTACGTTAAGGGAGAATGAATCACTCACTATTGTTTGGTTCGGTCAAGAAAACAGTGAGGAAAGAAGAATTGAAGAACAATCATTTTTTTAACCATGGAATATTGTTTATTCACTCAATCACATCATGTCATTCTCCATTGCAATTTTGCAGAGGAAATGACATGAGAATGATCTAAGATCACTCTGGGTATGACACAACGCTTTACGTGTAGCAGGAGAAAACTTAGTTTGCCAACAGGGATTCCCCTGAGGGGAAAACACAAGGGCTTGTTTAAATCACTATTAGAACACAATTCTCCAAAGGAGCAAGTGTGTGTGTGGTGTGGTGTGTGGGGGTGTGGTGTGTGTGGTGTGTGTGTGTGTGTGTGTGTGTGTGTGTGTGTGTGTGTGTGTGTGTGTACCTTATACAGATCCAGAGGCAGCAGTAGGAGTATCAACAGATCGCTGACAGCCATGCTGCTCAGGTAGAGGTAGGTTGAGCTTCTCATGTGAGGTCGGAGCCAAACCACCAGAATTGTTAGTATATTTCCCAGAAGGCCGAAGAGCATCAGTGGAATGTAAATGACAGTCACACACACTGGAATAATGAAATATGGGAGTATGTTTTATCAGAATCACTTTGTGTTTAATGACTGTACACATTGTCAGCCATCAAACTAAAAAAACATTTCTTTTTATAATTTTACTGCACCATGCACGTAGAATTACGCTTGAACAGCTAGTCTGTGGTAATTTATAGGAACAATTTGACATTTTGCCTGGCTCCGTCAAAGAGTAAGAAGAAAATCCATGGCAGCCACTAAATTCCGTATTTAATATGTTACATCTCCAACAACCAAAGTTCATAAACACCGGGTTTTTTTCTGCAGGGTTGAGCCCCAAACCCTTTATACCCCTCTCTCGCCCCATATTTCCTGACTATCTCTACACTGACTATTAAACAAAGGCGAAATACAACTACAAACAACACAACCACTTTTTGACAGAGCCCGGATTGTGTCGATCTCCTTTAATTTAAATCGAAAGAGGAAAACAATTTAATGGTGGGTTTTATATTGTCCTGTCCAGAAATTTCTGGACAGGACAGAAAAAAGTCAAAGGGGACACTACATCCGTTGCAGACCCACTTTCTGATTGTTTTTTTATTTCTAAAATCTTGCCTGGTGCAACTTTAAACTTCCATGAAACATTATGCAATTAAAAAACTTTTTTTACTATTGTTTTTTTACCCACCTAACTCAATTAATCCAAACATAGGTTCCTCCGACTGGCACTCTTGGGTTGAGCAGTCCTCCAGGAATCCAGATGCGAGGCCACAGTTTTCATCTTCACAGCCACTGCCCATGTCTCCCTACTCCATGAGATCCATGCTGACGCAGGGTGGGGTTAGACGGAAGAAATAAAAGCAAAGAAATCGGCAGTGGAGAGCTGTGTGTCCCCCAGGTTACAGGGTGCAGGGGTGACGCACAGCGATGGATTTCCTATGGCGCTTAATCACGGCTAACACTGATGGGGATGGTCGGGGTGAATTGCTTTCTAGCTGGAACAAAAGGAAAAACATGCACGCATTAACAAGAAATAAAACATATGAATGTAATACTGGATACTCCTAGTATTAGTTCCAAATCCCTCATGAAAAATGAAAAAATGTAAAGGTAGCTTAGTTAATGTCAACACAGTTAAGGTCCATGTATGAAATATTTAAATGCTACTTAATTCTGAACTACTTTTGTTATTTTCTATTACTTAAACCATCAATATTAATGATAATAAATCAATTTAAAAGTCAACATTTTTGCATCCACCTATAAAACAATCCAAACTTAAAACTGTATGCAGCTGTAAAAAATTGTATTCATGGACAACACAAGAAAATTTAGATGTAGGGAAAATAATATACTCACTAACTGAGAGGAGCTTCAGTGCTGGGTGTATCTCGCTGCTGCGAGCACACACTTGTTCTTTGGCCGGACTTGCGGACACACACACACACCCGCACACACATGCACACACACACCTATCTCTCCCCT
>NC_045747.1:32849147-32850115 GCF_008692095.1 Etheostoma spectabile | reverse complement strand
TCTCTCTCTCTCTCTCTCTCTCTCTCTTCCTCTCCATCTCCAAAACCTTGTCTATACACTTAAAGGTCCAATGTGTAAGATAAGGCCAGATGTTTAGTTTAAAACAGTAATTATCAACAGAATGTAAAACAGTTTTGACGTTGTGTCAAATACGTCTACAATGTAGAAAGATGTCAACTATTGTCATTGTACATGTGCGGTAGACGACAGGTGAAAAACGCCCTGCAATTTAAGAAAACACATGCAAATAGGCAAAACACAAGCAAATTAAGAATGCATCTTCATTAATTTGGTTTGCTCATTGCGCTGCAAATATTCACAACACAACCAAATACATAGACGCCTCCCAAATACAGGAACGATGTTAAAAGAAAAGCATGTGAAATGGGACACGTTCAATCTCAGAATGGTTTGAATCGGTGTGCAACTCCCTTGAGATCATATACTGTAAACATTAAGTCTATGTTTGAGATATGTTTTCTCTCGGCTCAGGTCCCCGGTAATACGCAATCAGCAGAGACGTGTATGTAAACTCATGGTAATAAAACATTTCAAACTGCATCAGCGTTTAACATTGATGTTTGTTTAAGTCATATTACATGAGAGGGTTTAACTTTGAGGTCCGAAAGGCGCATCACTGAAGTGTAGGCCTCCTCACGTGTAGGCTAATATTGATCAATGTGTATTCATATTGTGGGGCAATTCATTCTTGAAATACAAAAAAAAACAGAATCAGAACATCTAGTCCCTCTCTGTTTAATCAGCCAGCCAATTTGAGCTGTGGCTTTGTAGAGACCGTGGGATTTACCAAACTGACTAAATCCCGCCCTCACATATAAACACAAAATTGCTAGTTCCATTGTGTAAGACATCGTGATTGCCGTACTGTTTAGCTCAAAACCATCCAAAACAACAGAGTACAAAGACATAGCTGACGCAAGCTTTTACTTTGAAAAGTCAAAGCTCGG
>NC_045747.1:32848257-32849137 GCF_008692095.1 Etheostoma spectabile | reverse complement strand
GGGGGGGGGTAAGTAGATGGGAGCATAGACTGTATATAATTAATATATTATCTTAATTTAATATACCACCTATGGACGGGAGGCGTGAGAGGGGAGGTCTCCAGGCTGCAGCCATATCCGACTCTAATGGCGGTTTTCCACTGCGTGGTATCTACTTGACTCGCCTCGACTCTACTTGCTTTTTTTGGTTTTCCATTACGAAAAAAAGTCCCTGGGACCTGCTACCAGGTACTTTTTTTAGTACTAACTCAGTCGAGGTTCCAAGCGAGCCGAGGCGATACCAAAAGGTGACGTGCAAACCTGCAGACTGCTGGTTGGTCGGAGAGAATCGTCATGTATGACTGCGTTTTTAGCAAACAAGAGTGCGGAGTGTGTTTCCAGAACAAACGGGACATTTAAAACAAATCTAGCCAGACACCGACAGATTATCTACTCTCTGCACTATTCTCACTTTTCAACTGTTCGGGCTACTAGCGGCTTCATGTTGTTTCCAATATTGCACACTGTTACTTTAAAAAAACAAGACAATATATATAAGAAAAGTTTTTATTTAGCTTTTCAAGTAGCGCATCAAACCCTCCCGTACATCCCGGTCTTCTTCCTCTGCCCCCCTGTGACAGTGTCCCCCCTGGCTCTGCTGTCCCAGATGCATCCAGTCGTTGTCATAAGCCTCTCCGTGACTCTCATACAGATTATACAAAGTCCAGCAGGTCAGAACCAGAGAGCTCACCGGTCGGACATCGCCCACCGGACGTTCCCTGCGCGGCGAGTTTACAAAGCGTGAATGCTCTGAAACACAAACAGTACACAGCAAACATGTTAGTGTGTAATCATGGTTGCTAAAGTTCATGTACTTTATATAGCGTATAGTAAATACTGA
>NC_045747.1:32831659-32848232 GCF_008692095.1 Etheostoma spectabile | reverse complement strand
AAAGGGTAGTTAAGTTTCCTGGTAACGTTAGCTAACATTTGCATGTGTTCAGCGTCGCAGTCAGTATTTACTATACGCTATATAAAGTACATGAACTTTAGCAACCATGATTACACCTAACATGTTTGCTGTGTACTGTTTGTGTTTCAGAGCATTCCACGCTTTGTAAACTCGCCGCCGCGAGACCGTCCTGGGCGATGTCCACCGGTAGCTCTCTGGTTCTGACCTGCTGGACTTTGTATAATCTGTATGAGAGTCACGGAGAGGCTTATGACAACCGCTGGATGCATCTGGGACAGCAGAGCCAGGGGACACTGTCACAGGGGGCAGAGGAAGAAGACCGGATGTACGGAGGGTTTGAGCGCTACTTGAAAAGCTAAATAAAAACTTTTCTTATATAATTGTCTTGTTTTTTTAAAGTAACAGTGTGCATATTGAAAACAACATGAAGCCGCTGTAGCCCGACAGTTGAAAAGTGAGAATAGTGCAGAGAGTAGATAATCTGTCGGTGTCTGGCTAGATTTGTTTTAAATGTCCCTTTGTTCTGGAAACACACTCCGCACTCTTGTTGCTAAAAACGCAGTCATACATGACGATTCTCTCCCGACCAACCAGCAGTCTGCAGGTTTGCACGTCACCTTTTGGTATCGCCTCGGCTCGCTTGGAACCTCCTGAGTTAGTACTAAAAAAAGTACCTGGTAGCAGGTCCCAGGCTTTTTTCGTAATGGAAAACCAAAAAAAGCAAGTAGAGTCGAGGCGAGTCAAGTAGATACCACGCAGTGGAAAACCGCCATTAGAGTCGGATATGGCTGCAGCCTGGAGACCTCCCCTCTCACGCCTCCGTCCATAGGTGGTATAATTAAATTAAGATATATATTATAATACAGTCATGCTCCCATCTACTTACCCCCCCCCCCCCCCCGAGCTTTGACTTTTCAAAGTAAAAGCTTGCGTCAGCTATGTCTTTGTACTCTGTGTTTTGGATGGTTTTGAGCTAAACGTACGGCAATCACGATGTCTTACACAATGGAACTAGCAATTTTGTGTTTAATGTAGGGCGGATTTAGTCAGTTTGGTAAATCCCCGGTCTCTACAAACCACAGCTCAAATTGGCTGGCTGATTAACAGAGAGGGACTAGATGTTCTGATTCTGTTTTTTTTTGTATTTCAAGATGAATTGCCCCACAATATGAATACACATTGATCAATATTAGCCTACACGTGAGGAGCCTACACTTCAGTGCCCCTTTCGGACCTCAAAGTTAAACCCTCTCATGTAATATGACTAAACAAACATCAATGTTAAACGCTGATGCGTTTGAAATGTTTTTACCATGAGTTTACATACACGTCTCTGCTGATTGCGTATTACCGGGGACCTGAGCCGAGAGAAAACATATCTCAAACATAGACTTAATGTTTACAGTATATGATCTCAAGGGAGTTGCACACCGATTCAAACCATCTGAGATTGAACGTGTCCCATTTCACATGCTTTTCTTTTAACATCGTTCCTGTATTTGGGAGGCGTCTATGTATTTGGTTGTGTTGTGAATATTTGCAGCGCAATGAGCAACCAAATTAATGAAGATGCATCCTTAATTTGCTTGTGTTTTGCCTATTTGCAGTGTTTTCTTAAATTGAGGGCGTTTTTCACCTGTCGTCTACCGCACATGTACATGACAATAGTTGACATCTTTCTACATTGTAGACGTATTTGACACAACGTCAAAACGTTTTTACTTCTGTTGATAATTACTGTTTTAAACTAAACATCTGGCCTTATCTTACACATTGGACCTTTATGTATAGACAAGGTTTTGGAGATGGAGAGGAAGAGAGAGAGAGAGAGAGAGAGAGAGAGGGGTTTAAGAGGGGAGAGATAGGTGTGTGTTGCATGTGTGTCGGGTGTGTGTGTGTGTCCGCAAGTCCGGCCAAAGAACAAGTGTGTGCTCGCAGCAGCGAGATACACCCAGCACTGAAGCTCCTCTCAGTTAGTGAGTATATTATTTTCCCCTACATCTAAATTTTCTTGTGTTGTCCATGAATACAATTTTTTACAGCTGCATACAGTTTTAAGTTTGGATTGTTTTTATGGTGGATGCAAAAATGTTGACTTTTAAATTGATTTATTATCATTAATATGATGGTTTAAGTAATAGAAAATAACAAAAGTAGTTCGAATTAGTAGCATTTAAATATTTCATACATGGACCTTAACTGTGTTGACATTAACTAAGCTACCTTACATTTTTCATTTTTCATGAGGGATTTGGAACTAATACTAGGAGTATCCAGTATTACATTCATATGTTTTATTTCTTGTTAATGCGTGCATGTTTTTCCTTTTGTTCCAGCTAGAAAGCAATTCACCCGACCATCCCCTCAGTGTAGCCGTGATTAAGCGCCATAGGAAATCCATCGCTGTGCGTCACCCCTGCACCCTGTACCTGGGGGACCACAGCTCTCCACTGCCGATTTTCTTTGCTTTTTTTCTTCCGTCTAACCCCACCCTGCGTCAGCTTGGATCTCATGGAGTAGGGAACATGGGCAGTGGCTGTGAAGTGAAAACTGTGGCCTCGCATCTGGATTCCTGAGGACTGCTCAACCCAAGTGCCAGTCGGAGGAACCTATTTTTGGATAATTGAGTTAGGTGGTAAAAAACAATAGTAAAAAAGTTTTTTAATTGCATAATGTTTCATGGAAGTTTAAGTTGCACCAGGCAAGATTTTAGAAATAAAAAACAATCAGAAAGTGGGTCTGCAACGGATGTAGTGTCCCCTTTGACTTTTTTCTGTCCTGTCCAGAAATTTCTGGACAGGACAATATAAAACCCACCATTAAATTGTTTTCCTCTTTCGTTTAAATTAAAGGAGATCGACACAAGCCGGCTCTGTCAAAAAGTGGTTGTGTTGTTTGTAGTTGTATTTCGCCTTGTTTAATAGTCAGTGTAGAGTAGCAGAATATGGGGCGGAGAGGGGTATAAAGGGTTTGGGGCTCAACCCTGCAGAAAAAAACCCGGTGTTTATGAACTTTGGTTGTTGGAGATGTAACATATTAATACGGAATTTAGTGGCTGCCATGATTTTCTCTTACTCTTGACGGAGCCAGGCAAAATGTCAAATGTTCCTATAAATTACCACAGACTAGCGTTCAAGCGTAATTCTACGTGCATGGTGCAGTAAATTTATAAAAGAAATGTTTTTTAGTTTGATGCTGACAATGTGTACAGTCATTAAACACAAAGTGATTCTGAAAACATACTCCCATATTCATTATTCCAGTGTTGTGTGACTGTCATTACATTCCACTGATGCTCTTCGGCTTCTGGGAAATATACTAACAATTCTGGTGGTTTGGCTCCGACCTCACATGAGAAGCTCAACCTACCTCTACCTGAGCAGCATGGCTGTCAGCGATCTGTTGATACTCCTACTGCTGCCTCTGGATCTGTATAAGGTACACACACACCACAACACACACACACACACACACACACACACACGCACACACACACACACACACACACCACACCACGCACACACAGCACAGCCACACACACACACAACACACACACACACACACACACCACACACACACACACACTTGCTCCTTTGGAGAATTGTTGTCTAATAGTGATTTAAACAAGCCCTTTGTTTTTCCCCTCAGGGGAATCCCTGTTGGCAACTAAGTTTCTCCTGCTACACGTAAAGCGTTGTGTCATACCCAGAGTGATCTTAGATTATTCTCATGTCATTTCCTCTGCAAATGCAATGGAGAATGACATGATGTGATTGAGTGAATAACAATATTCCATGGTTAAAAAAATGATTGTTCTTCAATTCTTCTTTCCTCACTGTTTTCTTGACCGAACCAAACAATAGTGAGTGATTCATTCTCCCTAACGTAATTTTCATTGAAATGAAGCTTAGTAGCGGTTGCCGGGTGCGTTGACACATATGAATAATCTGTAAGTCATTCTGTACAACTGCATCAAACTCATACATGCTTGTCGCCTTTTTTGTAGTTCTCTTTCTGACTCTGGCAAATGAAATCAACGTCCTTGTTCCTGATCTCCTCTGATTGTTCTTCTAATTCTGAAACTGCTGTCAAAGCAGACTGCTGTGTTGTCATGATAATGTAGCAGCTAATTGCATTTTTACAGGAAAATCTTTCACAAATGGAACGAAGTACCGAAATTGGCATAAATACTCCTTGGGAATTGTTATTTTGATAAATCCATGCCACACAAAATCAAGATGGCTGCCTTTTTAAAATTTACGTGGCTAGTGGGATTTTTAGTACAGAAAAAAACTGTGCATTGGAGGGAGACAAACAGCTAAAAGTTGCAGTGAAACTCAAATTAATTTTGCCTGAAGATGATCTAGTACCAAAACCTTGCCTATATTACACTTTATATATTGCAAGTTAGAGAGTGCGTGGGAATGTCTTTGCAACTAATGGCTTATCTGCTGTGCTATGAAGTGGATAAAAGTGAAAAATGTGTGTTCCAGCTGTGGAGGCCCAGACCCTGGCCCTTAGGAGACCTTGCCTGTAAGCTGACAATGTCCTCTCAGAGTGCTGCACCTTCTGCCCATCCTCCATATTACCTTCCTCTCCCTTGAGAGGTACCTGGCCGTCTGCTGGCCAATCACAGCCAAGACCCTGGTGACAAGGCGCAGAACGAGGGCTCTCATTGGCTGCCTCTGGCTGGCGCGGGCCGTCGCGCAGCACCAGTGTTGCTCATGGTCGGAGTGGAGGACGTTGGGGGAGAGGAGCGGGGATTGGCGGATGGAGGGAGGACAGAGGGTGGACAACCGGGAAGGAGACAGGAAGACTGGTGACAGGTGGGGGGGAAAGGAAGTGGACACATGGCCTCAATGGATAGAGGGTGAAGGCATAAAGTTGGGAGAAAAAGAAAAATGAGGTGGATGAAAGGTTGGGGATATAAAATGGTTTGGTGAAAAGAGAGAGAGAAGTAGGAATGGAAGAAGGAGATGAGTGGAAACAAGGAGATGGAGGAAAAATGAACACAGCAATGAGGAGGAGGTGAAAGGAAGGAGGGATGGAAGTTGGGGGAGAGCGGCAAAATAAAATGAAAGAAGATAAGGGAGAGAAGGAGAAGGCATTGATGGAGGAGCGATTGACAAGAGAGAGTGCCGCTGCACACACTACGCCGTCTCCTCCGGCCTGCTGTCAGCCATGATGATACTCTCCAACTTGTACTTCCTGGTACCCCTGCATCCTGGGACTGGTCTACAGCCTGATTGGACGGACCTGTGTCTCCGTCCACAAAGCAGCCGCAGAGACCAGATCACCGACACACTGTCAAAATGCTTGGTGAGAAACATGCGTCACAGACACCACCTTTAGGAATTTGTGTAACATGACACAGGGAACAGTGATAATAGTTTTGTTAAATATTAACACAGAGCCCAAGCTTTGACTCAATTAAGAAGTATGTTACATTTACAACATCTTAATCGAAAAGCAAATAGCTATCTGTCTTTTTGTCAAGTCCAAGCAGATGGATCCTGTATAATATGTTGTCCTCGGTCAAATTTGACGCGTTTTCAAAATTTCTATATCAATTTACTACCCAGTTTTAGTACCCCAGATAACATGGATGATACATCATTGATTGGATCTTTACTTTACTCTTGCTTTTGGGTGTTTATTCAGTTTTATAGCAAATTGAAAACAAATTAAAATGGTTTCACAGTATGTTTGAATATTCTTATTAGGAGTAACCTTTTGAGTGTCCTTAACGAAAAATGAATTTACAATACATCCACAATTAGACACAACAGTTAACAAAACAAAACAGACACAAAAAGACAGCATAAAAAAGAAAAAAACTTCATAATCATAATCTAGTTTGAAACAGAGCCAAGAAATAAACTGATATTAGTATAATATTAGAAGAGTGTTATCATGGTGTTGTAGAGGGTTTGGGTCGGTACAGTTGGACTGTGATAGCATTTTTAAATGAGTGGAGGATGAAATGGGTTGAATGTTTACAGGTAGATTATTCCGATCTGAGAGGGCTTTAAAGCGTCTTAGTTGTAGCAAAAGATACATAAAGGGACAGAAAAAAAAAGTTGTGTAGAGTGTCTCAAATGGTAGTAAAGGGTACTATAAGCTGTTTTAGAAACTAGGGTAATTGAACTGTATTCATTTTAAACTTAAATTCAACCAATGCTGATGTCTTCTTATTGAGGGTAATGGTAGAGCACATTTCACACATAATACAATGATGAGTTGTGAAAGTACAACCGAAAAAATCTACAGATCTGTTGTAAACAACATTGAGAGGGAGAAGATTAATGCTGGTTGCAACATCCATAGTCCATAATTGGTAAGATATTTTTTTTTCTAACAAAGAGAGAAGCATTTATGGAGCGGTAGAGAACACCAATACTAAAGTTGATTCTTTTTAAAATATATCAATATGATACTTTAATGAGAGCTCAGAGTCTAGCCAAGTCAAAGTATTTGGTGTTTCGGCTTTTTGCAGTGAGCTACCATCAGAACATATAATTACACGTGTGACCTTTTAATTTGATTTGATGGTCTGTGGAGTTCCAAATATCATAATGTCAATTTGGTTTTGCATTTATTACAAGTTGTAATTTATTTCTTATAGGCCAGTGTTTGTAGGCTATCAACATCAGACTGTAGAGCTGATTCTATCTGTAAGAAATTATTTCGGAAGTGTATAATCTGTATTTTCTGCTAAAGCTGACACACAACTCAACAAATTGATGGAAAGTAATTAAAAATAGAAAAAAAGTTCATTTTGTTTTTGTACCTTGTTGTAATCCTTTGAATCATAGATAAAGAGTGAAAAAAATAAAAAAGACAGTGTACCATAGTTGAACCTTGGACACCTCATTGCTGAATTAAAATCTCGGATTTGCATCCTTGAATCAACACATTGTTTTCTGTTAGGGATAAGAATTGAACTAGAGCAGTGCATGTGCGCAGACCAGCAGAGAACAGTTAAGAGCAAGCAGTGACAACTAAGTTGAACGCTTTTGTCAAATCAATAAAATTGCACCATTGGTTGACTCCTATTATGCAGAGAAAAATCATTTGTAACTTAATAGTGCAGTAGTTGTAGATTGATTTGATTTGATTGAAAGCCAGATTCCAAGTAAACTTCCCAGTGTGTGATTATATACATCATACATTCCTTTAATTTATCTAAATATTACTGCTTTTTAAACTTGAAAATAGTATAATTTCCTAAAATTAGGTTTATTACCATAACGTAAAAAACAACAGTATCAAAAGTGTCCAAAAAAGGACAGAAACGTCGAAAAATTGTTAAAAAAATCGGAAAAAGCACAAAAGTGTTGATTGGATGACTTGGATTAAGATTTACATTTAATAAATATGTTGCTGAGTGCACATTAACTCTCATTTTTCAATAAATAAAATGGTTGTCATATTCTGCTTTTCTGTTTTAAGGGCCTACTGCTTCTGTGATAGTTCGACTATGCAAATAAAGTGCATAAAGCAGTAGCAGATATTAGGCCTCATTTAATTGCTCATTTAGTAGTTTTTTAAAATTAGATCAAATGACGGGCAATAAAAACATCTCCATTTATTAATGCTGTTTTGACCTATTACATAATAATGTTGATAGACTCATTTAGACTTAATGTTTTGCAGCTTCAGACAGATTTTTAGATTTTTTTTTTACGGCCAAAATGTCTGTTTAAATTGTAAAATTGAGCCCTGAGGTTGCCTTTTAATGGTTCTAATGTCCTTACCTGTGTTGTTCTTCCACCCTGGCCCTGTGTCTTCACCTCCTCCAGGAGTGATTGTCTTGGCTTTTATTCTGTGCTGGCTGCCCTTCCATGTGGGTCGGACATTTTCTCTTTTTCTCTGGCCTCCAGTTCTGACAGACAGGAGCATCACACACCTAACTTACACCCGACAACAATTTTCTCTCTGATGTCATACAAAACAGAAATATTGAACATTCACACTGTCACTGAACCCTTCAGCCACTCAGACTCGGACATGCACTTCACTGGAAAAATGACTGCTCACACAAAAGAGACAAAACATTTGGTGACATCTGTCAACGACCCAAAGTCCAAATCAGCATGCCCCCTGATGGAGACACACACTTGGCAGACACAGAAACTGATGTGAACGCCAAAAAAAACACACAATCACACACCTGCCACCGCACACACACATGCTGTGACACCCACCGATCTGTACAATGATAACACACATACGCCACACTTCAACGATACATACACACACACCTGACACACACTTGTATTTTTATACTATCTGTCTCAGTATTTCACCTGGTTCCTCTTGCCTCTTTTACCTCAGCGCTGCCATCAATCCTTTACTGTACAACCTGATGTCTGCCCGATATAGACATGTGTACACAGCCTCATGCACACCATTCTCACACACAGTCTTTCCGCAGTGCGCACACTCACGACACGGCCCTCCACAACCACTTTGTAAGCGCAAATACTGAACGCAAAGAAAGTAGACGCACATGCAGCATGCAAAAAAGGAGAAAAAATCAAGCCATTTGCCGCCTCTGTTTGACCTAACTCCTATTATTGTTAACATATAAATCATAGCACACCTGACTAGTATATCATCAAGAGAATGATGTATGAAAGCATACCCAACACTGCTGAGTAAAAAGCATCCAAAAACAGAAAAACTTAGTTTTCGCCTACAGTTCTATCTATTACAAGACCCATGGAGGAATTAACTCGAAACCAACAGCAAATTCCTTTTTTTTTTTTTTAAATTTTATTGGGCTACCTTGGTATTTACTGTATGTTTGGGCACAGATGTGTAGCCGCCATTTTGACTTGTCATACACAGGTGTACTCAATGATTTATCTGAATATTCTCTTTTAAATGATGTCTCTACTGTAAGTCACCATCTGAATGAGGTAATGCATTGCTGAGCCTATGGCCCACTGAAAGCCCTTGCATTTAAGTGTTATGACGGGGTTTGTGCTGACATTACCATTAGAAATCACTGATGGGGCACAGTTATACCCTTTGTTCACCAAAAATAGCAGGTAGATACAGGTTTTTTTAAAAGCAGGTAAACCCCCAAAAATAGGCACAGACTGCTTTCCCGTCGTGAGTACACAAGTATGGCTTTCTGTTTTTTCTTTTGGTGGTGTGTCCACACTGATGTCACAAACACGCCGGAAATCAGGGTTAGTAACAAGCGCGGAGGCTGGTGACATTGGCCGGTGGTTCTTATTTTAATCTGTTGTTCATCTCTCTCTTTAAACCCTGTGCTGACTAAATGGCTATTGGGTGGAGTGGATGGAATATGTGGCCGTGATAACAGACAGAGGTAACCCATGTCATAGCATTTTGCCAGAAAAAGGTTTAAACTTGGTGTGTCCACCCAGTTGTCATGTTTCCATCCTTCCGAGCCGAAACTGATAATACCCGTGACTACTGCAGAGTAATTTGTCCCTGAATAAATGCCGATTGTAACCTTTCCCATTAAAGACAAAAGCCCGATGTCAATGGGATTTTGAACCAAAGGTGTTTTTCCCCACCCAGCAGTGGTTGGTCTGCCAGAGAGGGAAGGCGGAGCTAACGCAATAGCAATGCAAATGCAAATTGACTGAAGTGACACCGATTGTCTCTACTAAGATCGAAAAACACACCTGTATACCGATTATTGCATGTGGGCCACCAACGGAGCCAAACAGAGATCTTTGAGATTGTTACTTTAATATTCTTAACAGTCAGGATTCCATTAAGACCGGTGTTGTGCAGTCTGACACTGGCACCAGTACATAGTACATTTAATATGTAGTAATGTCATGTTTGTTAATTCTGTGCTTTACTGCACACGGCCAGTTCAAAATTTCAATGAAGGTCCGTAGCTTCACTACCTTAAAAGACAGTTCGGTATATCTATGTGCTTTTGGCTATGAAGCAATAGGGCCTGTTCACAAACACATTTTGACATGTTACGATGTAAATAATAAACTGATGATGGCTAAATTCAGGGTTGGAAATTAATTATTTTTCCCACTGCCACTCAATAGATTACTATTGTTTTTTTTGGGGCTAGGGAGTGAAGCAAATCAAGCAGCCATGTGATATTCTACCAGCATTTAGCTGGTGTTAACTGTAAGTATCAGTAAAATGCAGACATTGTCCTTTCATTAATGGCTAGCACTAACTCAGACCAATGACATCATGTTGGCTTCACTGAACTTGAAATTGAATTATTGCGAAAGAGGACTGTGATTTTTCCAGCATTTCCTACCAGTATTTGCTCCAAATTGCCACTTGTCCAATGTCACTGTAATGCCAGTAAGGACAGGATGTGAATGTTGTACTAGGATAAAAAAAAGAAACCCCGCCAAACGTCACAATTGCACTTTTTAGCTCAGTGAGAATCATGTCTTATGTTTAAGTAGGGCTAACTAACTTTAAGAACTCTGTATTTTACACACCTCTCACACACACACACACACACACACACACACACACACCACACACCCCACACACACACACACACCACACAACACACACCACACACACACAACCACACACACACCACACACCACACACACACAGAATAGGGCTATCATTTTGATTCAGGTAGTTCATAGGGCCTGATGTTTTTGATGTAATGTTTTGCATTACGTGTTTCTGATGTGTCATGTACTGTGTCATATACTGGCATAAATTATATTTATATTTTTATTTGCGTTACACTGGAGATTTCATCTCCTCTGCAAGGTTATGTTTTCACCCATGTTAGTCTTCCGTGTATTCAGCAGAAACACCTCAGAATAGATTTCCTGAAGTTTGTTGGACATATGGCCACGGGCTAAGGGACAATTGTTTGATTGTGTCAGTAACCCAGGCCATTTCTCGCGTGAATCAGGTCTTTTTTTAGAATGTAGCCTATGTACCTACTCATTATTTATGAGTAAGAATTGATGACAAACCCATCAGTATAAAGAAATGCATTCCTGGACGGTATAATATAAATTCAATACTACCTTTTGTATTAGAAATGTTTTCTTTTTAGTTACTCACATTTTTTTGCTTGACAATTAACTTTATTATGTTAAGTGTATGACTGCACTGTAAACTTTGTAAATGCAGGGATCTGCTGTTGTTTAAATGTTTTGACGGTATTTGACACAAACTCCCTTGGGATCAATATCAATACGTAGTTGTCTGTTATGAATGTTTCATAATGTTTTCGTTTCTGCTTGGTTACATTTATTTAGGCTTTGCTTGCATGTATTTATGTAAACGGTTGGCCCTAACAAAAGCTTTGCATGCCTCATATCTTTACCATGCACCATACATACAACCATACACTTTAAATAAAGCATGAATAGAAATAAGCAAGAGATGAAGTAACAAACTACAAATACTTTTTACTGTATTCAAGTATTTTTCAGATATTTTCACTTTATTTTATTTTGTGGCAACTTTTAACTTTCACTCCTTACATTTTAACACAAATATTGGTACTTTCTACTCCTCACATTTTACAAAATTGGATACACTTTATTATAACCTCATTAATAGATGGTAATTGATAGTTAATTATCTTAATTAATTGTCATTTAACTGTTAGCAAACCATCATTTTACTGTTAACACACATTCAATTAAATAATAAATATTAGTAGTGCTATTTATTGATACACACATTATATACCTATACTATATTAGTTATTGAGTAATAATAAAAAAATGTTTGTAGCCTTTAAGTAACCATTTTTAACATCTATAAACATTACAGAGATAGATGGACCAGATATCATTACACGTTGTTAATGTACCAGTTGTTTGTAAACCATCATAAACAGTGATATATATATATATATATATTAGCTGGGGTTCTGGTCCGCTGCACAGCACGGACTCATGGCTACCTGGCTATGTGGAGACTGCTTGCTAGCAGCTGACATGGGGACTGGGGCTAACTGAATGCTCTGGATTTACCATGGGTTTACCATTTGCCTGTGGCACACGTCCCAAAGAAAAATAGACCTCCTCTCCCAAAGCCTGGGAGTCTGGCAGACGCTACACTATGTAAACTTAAATACACAAGACAGGGAACACTGAGACACAGGTGCAACACATGGGTGTTGGGTGGGAAAGGTGATCACACAGGCAGGAAAATCTACAACAGGAAGTAATAAAACACAAGGGAGACGAGAACTTTCAAATAAACAGGAAACAGAAAACAACATATGTCATGCATCAGAGAGTTAATCACCAACTCTTTGGGCGATCTTGACTAAAACGGAACATAATGGTTGTCATAAAAACAAGTATCTTGCCAGATTATTTTGTAGATCAAAGGTGTTCCCCTTTTTAAATTACAGGCAGCACGTGCAGCAAACAAGGAGCTAACCGTGTCTCGTAATGAACTCCAAAATGCTTTTACATACTGTTTTGGGCTGTGTCTGAGCTCAGTGAGTGCAGCAAGAAATGAGCACCACCCAGTCCCACAATCCTAGGCCAACAATCTGATGATGGTGGGAGATCTGGTGATGGACAGTAATGTATATATATATATATTTAAAAAAATATGTAAAATAAGAAACAATAGCCTTGCCACACAAGGGACTTTGGAACCATCGTCCTCATCACGCAGGATGATTGAGTTTTAACCCTCCCTTCTCAGCTAGTTTCTTTTACAATGGGCCTCATGTATTCATTCTCACAGCATCTTTAAACGTTGTTATTAATTTTCTGATGGATCTATGTGACACACACACTCATTGGCACAGGCAAACACAGTTAACAATGTTCAGGTACACACAGGAAATGTAAACTAGAGTTTAGTTTGGCCCAGGCCTTATACCACATTGGTGAACTGGTGATGACTGATGGATATCCTGTAATATATACTGCAGGAGCTTGATAAGGATGATTGCACATGTGCTGGTTGATTAGGAGCAAGAGTGAGAAGACCACAACCAGACAAATACACACAGCCGACAGGGAGTACAAACAGGGGACCACAAAAACTAAGAACGGGAACACAGCAGAAGCATATGAAATGAGAAGGGACCATATAGGAAAAAGTCTGTAGATGTTGAGGAAACAATTTATCCTTTGTATTTACACCCCACTGACTCTACCAAGTGGCCGTGTATCTGGACTGGCCTGTGGCACTCTGTCCTTCTACAGAGTCTCCTCTGACACACTAGATCACCTCCACACACTCCCTCTACCCTGGGTTTGTTGGTTTAGACTGCTCTTTGACTCGGTGTCAATGGAGGAGGGAGAGCAGCCGCCTGTTTGAAGGAACAGACGCAAAGGTTGGCTAAAGAAAGCTGCTTAAAGGGCCCATATGATGCTCCTTTTCAGGTTCATCCTTGTATTTTTTGGGTTACTACCAGAGCATATATAATGCTTAAATTTTAATAAACACTTTATTTTCAGGTTAAGGGGAACTGAGTTTAGATGGGAATTATTAGGTAACACATTTTAATCTACCAAAAAATGGACAAAGCTGTCTTTTTTCCAGTGCAACAGAGCTAACAGCAGGCTCAGGGAGATGTCACAATCAGTCTCAGACACACCCACACAGTCCTGGGAGGGTCCAACCAGCCAGATTAACTGAAAACGCTTGGGTCAGGGTTCAGAGCCTTTACTGTTGTGCAGTCACAGGATGTGATAGATTCTCTCCACCACCCTGGTTCTGTGGTCCAAACATCTGAAGTGCTCAGTTGAACTTGTCAAGCCCCTCTCTTTTTAATTAGGCGAGCCAACAATCATTCATTTATTAAATACTGATAATTGTATGGTTGAAACGTTTTCATGTGAGTATTAGTGAACCAACTGGAAAGTCTAACTAGTCTAACTAGTTAGTCTAACTTTATGGAGTAGACCTGCTTATGCTTACATTTGTAACATTGGTTATCATTTACTTTTTTTGTTTCTGCTTTTTATAGTCATTAGTTAAGCACATATAAATAGTTTCAAAAATGATGCCTATATGATGTGATCACTATCACTAGCAATGTAATGAGGTTGATCCATTACATGTTCCATTTACATACATAGTAGAAGGACATTATCATTTTTTTTTTCACTGCACTTCTCTGTTGTATATGAAGTCACTCGTTCTTGGTCATGGCCATCTCATGTAGCTGTTCAGTTCACCTTCATAGAGCTGAAACTGAGGGACAGCTCTGGCATAAAGTCTGGACTGCATTGTGTTGTGCATTCACAGGTAGTCGCTGATGATGCATCATGCTTATTTTGCTTTTCTTAGCACTTGTGGATCAGACTATGGGAGAACAGTCGGCTAGGGACAGAAGGTTAGGGTCACATTGTTCGTTAAGTACCACTCCGCTCAAATGTATTTTTTCTATGTTTTATCCCCTAAAATGTTTGATCTTTCCACTAGAGAGCATGTCAAATCATCTCCTAAAATGGAGATGTCTGTGACATCTGAGATTAAACGTATCCAGGCAATTCACCAATCTGTAAACCAATCGCTGTTTAATACCGGAAAGCCAGCAAAGAAAACTGACACCTACAGCGCAAAGCGGACTGTCAGTACAGAGAGCGAAAACATACATCACATTTGCAGCCACTGCCAGTTACAAGCTTACAAGCTAACACACAACATAAAAGATGCTAACTACACTTCCATTCTGATACAACTGCTGCATGCTGCGCAATTTTAGTGGATACAGTCTCTTAATCTCTAAAGAGTCGGGGTCTGACTAGATCCAAATTTCCGTGAAGGGAAAAGGGTAGATGTGCTCCCAGTTACTTTTCAGACTTTCTTTTTCCTTTTTATGTGGTACACCATGTTAAATAAAATTATTGATCATACAGAGTACTTTTACATACCTTAACATGGTTTCTGAGTGGGACTTGGTTGCAATCAATCTTTGTTATTTTGAGACAACACGTGCCTCACAGGCAGTTTTTAGGAACCGTTATCTCGATAAGACCAGCGAAGGAAAAGAACCCTGGCTCTGTCCAACTTTCTTCATGGTACACTCCTCTGTGTGCTTCCCGCAGAGACACTGAGAGATTGAAATTCAGTTTTTTAGATGCCCTTTTTTTGTTCCAAACCATGTTATCTTCACACTCTCCCGATCACCTCCTCATCACTCACTCACCACTCCACCCACCTCCTCCTTCCTTGTTGATACAGCTGTGTGCGTTTTAAATGTACCTGATAAACCCAATCCATCCACTGGCACACACCAGATCATTTCCAACATAAAGAGGTCTTCCATCTCCTCCAGCCTTTACCATATTGACTCAAATGATGCAGGTCTGGACTTTTTTATTCTAATAATAATTGTGATGACAGTATGTAAAGGTGTTTTACCAAACAGTCCTTTCACTTGACAGCATCTGGTAAGAAAGGCAATCACTTAGCAGTGAATGGCTACGCTGCAGGGCTGAATCAGGGTTCCTGATCCTGTGTGTGTGTGTGTGTGTGGTGTGTGTGTGTGTGTGTGTGTGTGTGTGTGTTGTTGTGGGTGTGTGTGTGTGTGGTGCGCATGCCGGCCAAAGCACAATGTGATCACAGCAGAGTGATAAACCAGACACTGAAGCTCCTTTCCTCTTTAGGTGATATATTTTTTTTAAATTAGCTTTGTGTGTCTATGAATAAAATTTTTCAGAACTGCCTACTTTTAGGATTGTTTTGTGGGTGGGTGCAAAATGTTTGCATCCCTCTAAGCCCACATTTGAACAATGTTTATGAGTAATCATTTTGTTAGTTCAAAGGCAGGTTGGTAACTATTTCCAATATACACTTATTTTTATATTTTTTCTGAAAGTGAGCAAAAAATGGAGAAAATCTCATGTGTAACAATAGCTGCTGTAGTTCTGTAAAACAACCCACCATCACTGCCTTGCGCCCCTTGAAAGAACCAATGACATGCGCGCGTCATTCCCGCCAGAGTTACTGCATCTACAGGGGTCCTGTTCAGAAGCAGTTTAGTGAAAACTGAGTTTGTTAACCCTGAGATGAGGAAACTCTGGTTTTTTCTGTTTCAGTATCTTTCCATTTATTTGCACTCCTGTCCCAGAAATGCTTGTTACTAACCTAGCTCTGGGAGTCACTCCCGGAGACCTATGTTCTTTTTTCCCAGCATGTTCCCTTGGATCGAGAGCTCCAATCATGGTTGCAGCTGTCCCCCGCTACACTTTCTGCATGCCATGTTCATCCTGCTACGTCTGCGGTGCCCAGCTACTGTCCTGCCACGTCCTGCTACGTCCTGCTACGTCCTGCTGTGCCTTGATGCGCCCAGTGCCTGCTATGCCAGAACTTCACAAATAACTACTACAAACTACTATTTTTTTGTGACTGTTATTGCCACTCTTCTTTCTACCCCCAACCGGTCATCAACACCGCCTACCAGAGCCTGGTCTGTCCGAGGTTTCATCCCGAAGTGGAGTTTTCCTCACCACTGTCGCACTATTTGTGTCGGCGAACAACCGTCGTGTCGACGTCTGAACTCCGTCAGAATTCCCAAACTCCCGTTTTCTTAGCGGTGATTTTTGTTGCTTCCTTCAGCTTCTTTTGA